>NC_053117.1:29353047-29653047 GCF_010015445.1 Perca fluviatilis
CTTTATAGATAAAATTAAATTTGACTCAAAAAATACACTCTTATTCCTATAGTCATTGAATGACTGCATTCCTCAATGTAGGGAAATAGAGACATGCACACATGTAGGCTACTTTATGTTAAGTACATACTAAAAAATAGTGGGATGGAAATAACCCAAATTGGCTTGTTCCCAATAGGACAGAACACATACTGGGTTGATTTGACTTTATGAGTTGGGTTGAAATTTGAACCCAGTATTCTTTAGTGTTTAGAACTGCACTGTATTTGGCTTTTTTTCTTTTATGCAGAGTAGTAGATGTGTTTCCATTTTTGGCTTGATCTGGTATTTTTAATTTTCAATAATGGACAGCCAGGTGAGAGAGAGGGGGAAGACATGCAGGAAATCGTCACAGATCGGACTCGAACTCTTGACCTCTGCGTCGAGACATAAACCTCTATGTATGTGCGCCCACTCCACCAACTGAGCCAACTCGGCCACATGCCTTTTTTAAATAGTGATGTTAAAGCGATGCAATAGCATGGAGGCCTTATTTTCTTAACTATAGGGTTTAAAGAATGAAAGATTTCCAGACCACGCTTTTTTTAAATTTACATTTTCAGTTTTGTAATTTCATTTCAATCACGCACTTTTACCTTTGGTTATAATACCAATTTCTTTTTCTTTTTTACTGCATACAAATTAGTGCTGCTGCTTCAAATTCTGACACCACATTTGACCACTAGATGGAATCATTGGTCAATGTCACAAAGACATCACAGGCCTACAACAACAAAAACGTGGGCATAGCCTATTGTGATATGTTTATAGTGAGGTAGCCTAAAGACATAATTTGAAAAGCAGCCTAATAACTGGGCATGCTATGGTTTTTTGTCAACTTGTCAAACAAATATTTTAGCCAGAGTCTTGTGGTTACAACAAGTGGAGGTAAATAAAAACAAAGCAGCTTTATAACCTAACAAAAATGAGCCAAGTCGGTGTTTTAGCTTTACAAATATTAATGAAATATGATTGATAGAGTGAGTACATTCTTTAGTGAAGTAATCACGCATGCGCAATCGTTGCATTTACGAAGGCTGAGATGAAAATTACATTTCTATGGGCAGAGCGCGAACACACCACAGGTTATTGCTGAATAGCCCGAGTCACTTAAATATGTGTTTATCTGATAACCAACATGAGGCGTCTCGTACAGAGATAGATTTTTAAACGGAACAGCCTCTGTACGTCGTGTTTCTACATTGGAGAGCCCTCCATTTTCTGCCTGGTGGTGTTTTTCTTCTAAAAGCCTGCCGTGGACCGGTTGTCACACAGGCCGCGAATCGGGTCTTGTTGCTGGGAGGAGACCATCCAGACTCGCCTCCCTGCTAACGTTAGCATTATTAGCTGGCTAAGATGCCCCGCTGCTGCTGGTGTATTTTCTACACGGCAGGCCACTGTAAAGCGAGGCAGGTCCTTGGATAATTATTTACCCCGACGGAACTGAAGGGTGACTTGGAGATACACCACACCTTTCAAGGTAATGTCTTGCCAGCTAGGTAACGTCATTCATGGGGCCGATGAATGCAGTGCTGCTCCTGTAACGTAGCTAACAGTAACTTACATTAGCAAGCTAACTGTTAGCGGGGTAACGATAGTTAGCTGCTTTACATTTGCATGAATGACCGTTTAGCTAACCTAATGTTAGGCAAATGTGTACCTTGTCATCTGACTGTTGTTTGCTGGTTAATTAGCTAACACCAGCATACTAATGTTATAAGTATAGCTAAACTAATTAATTAGCAAGCAACTGTCTTGGCCATCAAGCCAGCATTGGGCCGTTAATGGTAACAATGGTGAGGTGTTAAGGTAACGTTACAGGTAATATTCACTTTACTGAGGTTAACTTAAGTTTTCTGGCGAAATAAAGGACTTTAGATAGTATGTGAAACATTAAGCAGGTGTATGCATGCTTTTTTCCCCCTCAAAATCGCTCTTATTATAATTAATGTAGACATTTTTTTCGTTAGACACATTCTTACGGTTTTGGTAATTGTACATTTTAGAAAGAAGTTTTGTCCTGCATGTTCAAGTGTAGCAAAAAACGTGGCCACTGTACTAGTGCGATTGAAATGTCTAGGCAAGACGTCAGCCTGAAGGGGCAATCGAAAGTGCTCTGAGTTTCATTTAGGCACTGATTAGAAACATAAGTCTGCCGGACTTAGAGCTAATGCAGATGGTCTGTAATAGTAAACATATTTTTTTTAAACTGCAGAGCACATTTCCCATATAAAGTTACAAAATGCTTCAAAAGAGAACGGACTAAAAACAGAACAGAAATATAATCCAAATTAATTAAAACTGAAAGATTTGAAGTAAGTCACTGAGCCCGCAAATACAATCTTCTTTAGTTATGAGTGCAGGGTTTGAGGTTGTCTGTTTTATCAGTGTGAGTAGTTGTGGTTTGTGGTCAAAATGTGATTTCTGCAAGTGATTTAGATTTTTGGTCTAAGCAAATGTGATTTTTATTAGGAGTAGAAAAAGTTACAGACCAGCATCAGATACATTTGGCTCTGCAGTTGTGGACAAGTACAGTACACGTGTAAAGTACAAAGTACTGCATAGACACTTTCTCCTCTGTCATCAATCATTCGACATAATGAATGTGATCGTGCCTGCAAGGGTAGTACTTTTGTGCTTCTGTCTCAACCACCAGCTGTAAGCCTAATTGACTACTAAAGGGAGAATTAACAGAAGCACCTAAAACAGTATTTTCCTTAATAATCAACAAACACAAGAAGAGGATTTTAATAATTTTAATAGAGCATCTAGCTCATCTAGTTTGCAACTAAGTAGGCTATATTGTGGATGGATATGTCCTTTTTATTTGACTGTGTCCCATACTCCGCAGTATGTTCAGTATACTTGTGACTGTATTTTTATTTTTAAAGATGGATGTTGAGTTGTGTGCTGGCGGGGACAGTACAAGGAGAAAAGTGGATCTGGCTGGGGTTGCAGAAGGCACGATAGACGTCGTACCGTTGGAGATGTACGATTCCGCCAGAGCAAAAATAGCTGCCAACCTGCGGTGGCTGTTTGCCAAAGCCTATGGCATTGGTAAGTAATAACATTTACATTCACGCTACACAAATGTTAGGTACTTTACAGTCGGCTATATGACTTACTTACTAAATAATATCTATATATCTCCCATTACAGATTTAACAGGAAGCACATTTGTGACCACATGGAGTGTAATAGAACCTAAGATTACACTATCTGCAGCATATTTTGCTCATATTCTCATAGTTAATTAAGATGTTATTGTTGGAACAATGTGTTTACTCATATCCACATACTGCCAACAGCAAATTGTGTGGAGCTTCAGTGGTGAAACATAGACGGGAAAGCAGAATATTTATGTGTGCACTTGGGCCAACCCTAATTCCCCCATGACACTTGGCCACTGAAGCTTCCCTCACTGACTCGCCAGATCCTTTCATTCTTGTCGGTTGGCCAGTGAGATTGAACCCAAATCAGGCTGAGTGACAGGCACTGAGGATTAGGCTGTATTTGTTAGACTGGACTCAGAGCATGGGACATACTGCTCTGTACTGCCAGTCACTTTAAACTCCCTGTTAAGATGATGTCAGCCTTGGTAACTGCGCCTTTTGGCCAGATTTTCCTGTCTTGTCTGTACTTGCAACAGTTAAGCGTTGAACAAATTTCATTCCAGAGATGAGTTGTATAGATGTTAGAACAACCCTTAAAGATTCATTTCCTTGTGTCTGCAGATCAAGCAACCTTAAAAAAACAGCACTATCACTGCTTATCTTCAGTTATGTAGTCAATAGTCCACTTTCTTTCACTGGGCGCAGCTGGTCAAGTGCATGATGAATAGAGCTATTTATCAGATATTTCTTTTTTTTGTTTTAGTCAAATGTTTGTTTGTTTTTTTTAAGATTATTTTTTGGCCATATTCAGCCTTTATTTTGATAGGACAGCTGAAGACGGGAAAGGGGAGAGAGAGGGGAATGACATGCAGCAAAGGGCCGCAGCTCGGAGTCGAACCCGGGGCCGCTGCGTCGAGGAGTAAACCTCTATATATGGGTGCCCGCTCTACCAACTGAGCTAACTGGGTGCCCCAAATGTTGTTTTTTTTTTATTTTATTTTTTTTATGTGTAGCCTAGATAAATGTACTATAGATTACAAGAACATTTCAAGTCTGTCTAGAAACAATAGTCAGGTTACAAAATTAACATTGAAACCGTTTCAAATGGCCATTAAATATCTTCTAATGTTTTCTATGTAATTGATGGAGGTCAAATCCACAGTCCTCACTCTATTGTATTAAGAGGTTTATCTGAAGCTAGTATGAGGATTCAGCAGTCTGAGTTAATCAAATTAAGTAAATATCTTCCAAAGTTGTATAATATTCCCTTGAAAAATTGTGACTAATATAATGACCAATATAGCACATTTGCAATAAATCCTACCTTTTTATGAAGGTTAATGTATTAGTTTTGTATTGAAATGCTTTTTAGAAAGATGTTGATTCAGCGTTATATTCATTTTGATGGCTGTATTTTGTGGTTCTGTTAGTTGTATTGCATTGAGAGGTGTTTCTCATTTTAAGTCTACCCTGATTGATATTTAAACGGGATAGCCAAAATAGTAGACACATTTCTCTGGTTAACCCAGTTGCCTGATACTGGCAATTGATTGTATTGATAAAATTTACTGCAAACACAGCTAGTGCAGCTAGCTCTATCTCGTTGGTACGCAGTGGTTCTGACCAGGATACAAAACATTGATTGATAGGTGTCGGAACTACAGTAGTGGGGGATGGCTGTTATGGTGTTCTAGCCAGTGGGTTAAGGTTAGTGAGTGTGCAAACCTTATACCTTTTATCAGCAGTTGGAAGATAACGGCAATGAACAGTCAAATGTAGATGATTTTTTTTTTTTTCCCCCTTTTGCATGCACCTTTCCTTGTTCTATAGCCGGTAACCAGCTGTCATTAGGAGCTCTCGTTGGAGAAGAATATGAAATCCTTAGTGAAATTGTGAGTGTGGCTGGTGAAATTCTAGTTGAAGCACTCACTTCTTCTGTAGACAAACTGAGACTCCCACCCTTCGTATCTCCAGCCACAAGTGTTGGCATGTTTTCAGATTAGAAGATACACTATGAATTATGATGGGCTGTGTAGTCTATTGTTTCTTTGTGCATACCTATATATTAACCATGAGGGGGTAAAAAAAAAAGTTTGAGAATGTTGAGAGAAGAAAGAAATTAATTTTTTTTGTGAGAGCCTTTGCTTAGATAATACATTGTTTACCCCTTAACTCAGACATGGCAAAGGGGAACATCCTGACTGTATGGCAGGTGTTTAGTTATGCGTACGAAAAAGTTGCAGGATTAACATCACAGCAAGCTGCCATTGTTTTACTGCAGGGCTGCTATTTACCTTTTTGGTTTGCTACCCGGGGTCTCCTTATCGTATAAGTTAAGCGTAGTCAGTAAGCCTCAGCTGTCTGATGCACAAGGCTCATCATTCACTGCTTTGCATGTTTGTTGCATCGGTGTAGTCTCTGATCTAATCATCTCATTATTTCAGAGGCTCATACAAGCTCTCCTTTGTATTCTGCGGTCTCTTATATATCTGTTGTCATTACACAAAATTCCTATTGCGGCTGAAGCGTTCATATTAGACAACTGACAGTAAGATTGGAGTTTTAATGGTAAGGGTTTGCCTGTTTTTTTTTTTTTTTTTTTTTTTTTTTTTTAGCCCAGCGTTTTGCTCTAAACCCTATTTGCTCTCCGGTTCATTACTTGGGCTCATATTTTCTCCCGAGTTCATACCGAAGCTCATAGGCATTTGCTTACTCAGTTCACTGTCTGTCATCATAGGCCCTGGCTAACTGTGCAGGCTTAAAGATGGAGCCTAACAACATCTCTGTACAAACAAAAATGATGCATCACAAATTAACTTGGGTGGAGATGCTGTTCAATTACAATAGAAAGCATACATTGGCCCCAAAGCTTTAGTAGCCCACAGGGAGGCAACTTTCAGGTGCAGCTGAAATTCTCTTCCTCCCATGGGAACTGAATATACTGGACCCATTTGATTTTCACCCTATGGTTCATATGGTGTCTGCTACAGTACGTTGCTAATGCCGCACAGTTGTTTGCTTGGCTCATGCAGTGACTGACAGACATGACCAGTGCCATGTAAACAGTTGAAGTGACGTAGTTCAATTTTAAATAAGTACAGCCATCTCGTGATGTTGGGGGGCTGTCTGGGATTCAGGTGCAATTGGTGTGTATTCACTGTTAAGTCTTTGATCATGTATGTCTGTGTTTGTATACATGCTCTCCTGTCTTACTCTCCTCTGCATGTGTCACAGCTGCTCCCAGCCTGAACGGCAGACAGCCAGACACAACGCCAGCGAGAGTGAGCACCTGCTATGGTTTCAGGCACATTGCTGGTCCTTAGCTTGTGCTCCCGTGCTAGTGCCGATCACGTTGTGGTGCTGATCATGGTTGGCTGACTCTGCTGTAGCACATCCTGGGTCTTTCTGCCAGAGACTATCCTCATGCTCCACCCCATCCCAGTTAGTAATTTTTTTAGCCTGGCTCCTGGTGGCAGGAGGGTGGGGGGCAGCTGCCACACGACATCACTGTCTGTAGGAGGAAGTCAAACGTGAAGTCTCGCCCCAGCCAGACCCCTTTGTTTCCATAAACAATCATTCCCACTGTTCTAATGTGTTTATATACTCGGACACAGCTCTCCAGGAATGACTCCCACTGCTAGGTGTTGTACATAATAGATTAATGCTGTACATTATAGATTAATGCTATTGTACAATGACATCCTTATATGTACCATGTGTATGGCGGCAGACAGCATATTGGTGAAGCCTGTGTTGTTTTAATGCCTGTGGAATACAGTGTGCAGGATGGGCATTATCAGCTACTGACATAAGGGCTACATGTTTAATCAAATTGAGATTGCCAATTTCAGTTTATACCTGTTATGCAATCTCATTCTTACATGACAAAAAAATCTTCATAGTTGTATTGCCAGGGAGATTTGATGTATCAAACCAAAGGCTCCTAATTACTTCCTAATAGAGATGTCCCGGGCCGATCCTAAGGTTTGGGACATCCCTACTCTACTTTCTAAGTTGCATGATGTGTGCACAGGCAGAAAACCAGAAACATTGTCTGAAGGGAGAAGAGCAACACATTTTGTGTGATTCCTCCTAAGCAAAGACTAAATGTGTTAGAAACTAGGACATCTCCTCCTTGATAAGTATGTGATCTTATCCAACCTTAGTTCTGAGTAAACGTTTAATGTACTTAATAAATGGTCACATTCTGTAGTATTTTTTGATTTTAAAAAAATGGTGTTCAAAAGCACCTTGGTTACAAGCGACCTATGCAGCACCGAAGGGTAACACCACAAATGTATGCAACTAACAAAAGTGGCAACCATTAAAACAACTGGAAAATCTCTTACATCTGACCTCACACTTATCACTGTATCACTCTACCACAAAAGCCATCATCAGGCACATGAATGAACACGGCACGTGAATTACAGAGGATATATTTTTAATAAAAAATGTTTTCCCTAGGAATTGTGGCTGGAAAGCAGAATCTCAATTGTACAGAACCGGGCAGCTCAACTGACATTGTGATCTGTCTTTGCTATTATTTTTTGCCAACAAATTTGATACATTTCTCAAAATCTAGTTTGTTGCCTTATCATTTGTGCACTACAACATTTGTGCTTCATGTATTATCATCTACAAAACCAGCCGGAAGAAGCTGCCTGCCTTCTAGTGTGAGCCTTGTGAGCAGGAGATTGCTGCCGAGCGGCTCCCTTTATCCCGCCAGTGAGAGCAGACACTAAGAACACATCACATACAGTACACACATTTACTGCTTATGCTGTGTTACTGGAGCTCAGGCACAGTTCAATACACACTTAACAGAACGGTTCTTTGTATCACTACACCATTTTGTGTATTGCAGGATTTTGGACAGGTTTTGTGCATGATTTTAGACCTATTTTGAGCCTCATTGTGTGGCTTATATTGCAGTATAAATTTGGTTTGCGCATGCCTTAAGTCAAATGCTTCAACTCTTGCCCTTATATGGCTGTGAGTTCTGGTATTGAGAGTGACTTCACATCCAAAGCAACAGAATCTCTTGTATAGGTAGTTGTTTTGTTTTTGTGGATGCAGTATTTTTTAGTTAGTGCTGTTAAAGCCCGCTGTGTCACCTGAGAGGCCTGCTCTCGGGACTTAGCAAGGCTCTGTTTCCCAATGTGCTCCTGAGGCAATAAGCTGTGACTTACACTTAAAAATGGCCATGTTTGCTCCAAGTAAACTAAAGTAGGCATAGAACAAATATTGCATTGAAAGTTGTTGCATTCCTGTAGCCTGTTGATACTGTAGAGGTTTGATGGGTGTAGGCTGAGGCTGACGGAGATGTTTAAGTTTAAGGTGCTTGCCAAGCACCATCTTATTCCGGCGTCGCTGTACAGTATCTAATCTTACTATATTGTTATCTTGTCGGCTAAACCCATATGGCTGTCTTCAATTAGTTTCATAACTTTGAAAACTTTGCACATGCCAATGCCACTTGGTTCACCTAACCCTTCTCTCCATTGCAGACCATATTCCAGAGGACTTAAGGGACCCGTTTTACACAGACCAGTATGAGCAGGAACACATCAAGCCGCCTGTCATCCGCCTGCTGCTGTCCTGCGAGCTCTACTGCCGTGTCTGCGCCCTCATCCTCAAGACGGAGCAGGCAGCGTCTCTTCAGTCCCACATGTCCGTCATCCAGTCTCTGTCCAGAAAGGGCATTTATGTTGTGGAAAGTGACGACACACCTGTCACAGATGAAGACCTTGCCTGTGTGCCCATCAAAATGGTGAGTGGATAGACTTAAGGTTGGGATAGACATGTTGGTAGTTGCCTTAAAAAAAGAAAGAAGGGTTTTTTGATCACTGTGGACACCAATTGACCATTTTACTGATGTTTATACTCCTATTGTTTACAGAAACATGCAGCACCAGGCAGGCCATGATGTTGATGTCGCTAATACCAAATGTAACTTGTAGCACAGTCAGTTAAGAAGGAAATCAGGCCAGAAGCTATAACAACTTTGCACATTACCTGTAACATTCACAGCTCTTCCTGCTTCTGATCTATTATCTTACCACAGTGGAATAAGTGGAATAGGCTACTGCTTTTATCCTTATCAGCAGTGCAATCAATCTCAGCCACGGGGGTTTGAGACACTGGGAAGCTTTTGTCTACTGTGTAGAGTAAATTTAAAACCTGTATAGGCATAGACATTTTAGTTACTTGCAATTGTTTCACATCATACACTGCATATAAGTGACGTTCAGACATGTTTTGCAGCTTGACTTAGTGATGA
Organism: Perca fluviatilis; assembly: GCF_010015445.1. Lineage (NCBI taxonomy): Eukaryota > Metazoa > Chordata > Actinopteri > Perciformes > Percidae > Perca > Perca fluviatilis. The sequence goes on from NC_053117.1 coordinate 29,362,483, forward strand.
ACGGTGTCCAGAGGATTTGGCTGCACCCTTATCATTTTTTATTCAAATTAAGAGGTAGATTTGACTTCTTCCTCATGCGTCGTGTGAGGACTGTCATGCAAGATGTGGTGATTAGGGTTTGCGGTGTGTAGGTTATTGTGCTATGGCAATGTTGTTTCCAGTCTGTCTCAGGATGTTTTGGGCTAGACCTATTTTTGCTCGTAATAGCAGTTTTCCACATAAATTTTTTTCTGCTGTTGTTAGCCAAATATTATAACCTGTTCTCATTTTGTATGGGCTCTTTATATTGTAAAGCTGGTCCTTTTTATAAGATTTCAAATAGTTAACTGTTTCAGTGGACATTTCTGACCTAGATTAAAAGGTATGTCATTATTAATGCACCAGTGTATTCAAGTTGCAAACAGGATGTTGAGGTGGACTACGATACATTTTCACTTAAAAAAAAAAGCTATTTTTTTGCTTAAAACTACAACTAAGTGTTTCAGCTGTAGTTTCATTAGAACTAAAGTTATTTATTAGAGTTATTTATATTATCTTACAATGTGAACAACATGTAATACAATTTGGACATTGCTTTAACCTCCATGTCAATAAGCATCTTCTCCGCTGCAGTTTTTACATATGGAACTAACTGATATTTTATTACTCTCTCAACCTTCTATTTAGTTCATAAAAACAACAACAAAAAAAAGAGGTACAAATCCTAATATAAAAATTGAAGCCCATACCTCACCCCTTTCAGAACAGGCAGTTTAATCATCAGTCTTAAGAGGGTTACTCTTGCGCTCATACTTCTAAGAATGGATTTTATTGTTAGTGATATTTTTCTCACCAACATTTTTTTCGTCAATCTGTTAAGAGCATTTGCTAAATGCTGGCGCTTAAAACTCTTCCCCTTTTGTCCTTGAATGCCCAGTTCAAATGCCTTTCATCCAGCCTTGCTTCCCTGCCAGGGGGATTGGCTATGCTGACCCTTTCTGTAGTCATCCTACGGGTGGGGTGTAATCATTTTACAGATCAGCCTCTTAAACATGTGAAATGTCCTCGGTGTGTAACTCACATCCTGTAGGTCATCAGCAGCACCATGTCACAGCGTAGTGATAAAGTTCAGAGCAGGCCCCCCCCCCCCCCACGTCTACCAGCTCACTTGCTTTCAGCCATCATCCTACCTTTTTGTTACCATGGAAACCAGCAATAGTGTTGAGCAGGCCTCCTCCCTGCAGTCAGTGGCTAGTCAGGGATGTGCGTCTGCTTTTCCTGCTAGCGGCCTGACAAAATAATCCACGCGGGCCTGTGTGTAAGCAGCCAGACACAAAGCCCAGTAAAGGAGATGGAAAATCCTGAGCAGGACACAGCTTATCTCTGATAGACTTTGGAACCCCCCTCCTAGTTTGCTGACTTGACAAGGCGTTTCCAAGGCAACCCACATTTTTGTACACTACTGTGTGTCTAGGAATGAAATGGATTCTGTACTGCAGACAGTTCCTATGCACCTTGTCTGACTCTTGTTGGGGCAACATCTGGGGCTTGTAAAACCTTAAGAAGCAAGCCATTCTCTTGAGTCCACATAAACCTTTTGTGTGTGTGTGTGTGTGTGTGTGTGTGTGTGTGTGTGTGTGTGTGCATGCACGCTGTCTGTCATACTAACAGACAGCTCAGGGCAACAGCAGCCCTCTCTATGGGGCTCCACGGTGCACTGATAAAGGGCAGAGTGATTGTTGGAGGAGAACAACAGATTAAACGGAACATCATGCTGTTATATTTTCCCTTTTGTTTATTTATTGACAAGTCTTGGGTGATAAATGCAGTGCACCTTTAAAACAAGTTTAATCATTTCATATTTTCTATTTTTGCATTATAATGTTGGGCATACAATATGTTTAGACTCTCCTCTTCTTATTAAACTGCATAATTGTCTGAAATGTGTACCTATTTACCCATACCTGTGTGTGTGAACACTAGAAACTGACAGATGGTGGATTCTTTAAACTGCTATATTGCATATACCTTTAGAAGAAAGAGTTTTGCTAAACCTGAATTATCCTTTAATGACAGCAGAGCAACAGCAGTTGTGAACAGGGATCTGCCAGTCCTAAAGGAAAAATAATTTATTTGAAATCCCCCGAGGTTTAATGATTAAATCGCCTGTGAAAACGAAAAACAGCTCAGCAAAACAGTAGCTACTGTGAGTGAATCCAGTGAGCCAGCGGAACTTTAGCAGCGTTTAGCTTCCTTTCTTCATTTATTAACTTTACCTTGTCTTATGTCTTACAGTCTAGGTTTGTCTGGAAGTGTATTTTAACTGTTATTGTCAGTGTCCATGTAGGTCGTGCTGTGGTGAACCAGCCTAATCTCTGTGCACTTCCATCACCAATTGGATTAGGCCCGCAGCATGTTACACAAGGCACTGTCTGAAACAGTGTATGTATTGTTCTGTAATAGATTCAGGTGCTGCTTTATTATGATGATGTGGATAAGGAAAACGTCTTTAGTAATACCCTATTTCCGCCCAAATTATCGTGTATATGTTTGTTTTTTTTTTTTTTTTAAACCTGGGTAAACCTGCTAAAAATAGCCAATGGGCTCCTTTCCTCTTGCCAGTAGACTTGTATGCCTATCAGTTTTTTGGGGGTGTGTCACGTTCAGCGTCACGAAAAACGGGTGTTAACTTTTCCTGCTACAGCTTTTCAGTAAATGGACTGTTTTTATATAGCGCTTTTCTAGTCTTAACGACTACTCAAAGTGCTTTAACATAGTACACACATTCATACACTGTGGCCGAGGCTGCCGTACAAGGTGCCACCTGCTCATCAGGTAAACATTCACACACATTTACACTCCGATGGCGCAGCATCGGGGGCAACTCGGGGTTCAGTGTCTTGCCCAAGGACACTTCGGCATGGGACTGCAGGGCCAGGGATCGAACCACCAACCTTCCGATTGACAGGCAACCTCTCTACCACTTAGCCACAGCCGCCCAGTACAGTCCACAAAACTGCAAACTCTGCTGTATATTCACTTGATACCTTCACCACGTCTACCTGGGTTTCCTGTTTTCATTACTGCCGATCGGAGCTATGGCCAATAAATACCCGTGCCTACTGCAGAGTCATTTGTCCGGGAAGTGAATGCCGATTGTAACCTTTCCCACTGAAGACAAAAGCCAGATGTTAGTGGGTGTTAGTGGGTTTTTTTGGCCAGTGGAAAAGGGGTAGAATAGACTTTTCCATAGAATGACCTTTAGAAAAAGAGGCTGACTACCAAAATTGGATTTTCGCTAGCTGGGGACAAAGATTTATTAGTATTTTGCCTATGTTAATCCCAACCTGGCTGTCAAGAACCAATGCGTTTTTACTGGTAGGCACCAGGTGTTGGGCCACTTTGAGTAGGGATACCCCAGCTGGGCCTCTTGATTTCATTAGGATATAGAGAGCAGGTTTATGGCGGACACCCATTGTGCTGAATAAGAGGTGACACCTTTGATTGAACCGTGGCACCTCATTTAAAGCTACACAATTGTGTAGAGACTTGGGGAGTACTACTGGATATGTGAAAAAGGTTGTATGAAGCTTTTGTGGCTCCAGAGGGAGCTGCACACAACCTGATAAATGTGTGATGTCTCCAATTGGTGGTAATTGCTCAGTTTGTATTAGGAGGGTATTAGGGCTATCCCGAATAACATTTTTGGGACATTGAAGCTTCAGTGGGAAATGAGGACTTTGAATATAAATGTATTCAAAGTCCTCATTTGCTGGAATTACAAAGTAAACCCGTTCATTAGATCATATTCCACACCAATAAGCTCCATAGTGTTTTATGTTGTTTGGGTAAAATCTGCATCAGATTGCAGTTTCTTTTTTCTTTCCTTTAGTCTTAATTGCATTGGAAACCAGGGAAAAATCTAATGAAATTAAATTGTCCTCCCATCTATTTCTCCGTCACCCAGAGTGCTCACATGCCCATGATCGATGCCCTGATGATGGCTTACACAGTGGAGATGATCAGCATCGAGAAAGTGGTGGCTTCTGTCAAGCGCTTCTCTACCTTCAGTGCCTCCAAGGAGCTGCCCTTCGATCTGGAGGACGCTATGGTCTTCTGGATCAACAAGGTTGGAACACACAGACGCTCACACAGCACAGACAAGCAGTGCAGATACATTAAAAGAAACACAGCGGCACATATTTAAAAACTTTTCACAGCAACAGTGTTTCATACATCTTGCACAGTCCAGCCTTTTTATTCGCTAGATGTCTAGCTGATTATGACCCTAGGCTGCCACTCTGCACAATTTGGGTTGAATAATTTCTTTCACGCTAACATTATAAGTGACAGTGGCCCACTTGTTTTCTTGAGGCCTGTATGTCACTGGTGCTCAGAGATGGGCCAACAGATAGATGTGTGGATCGGGTGCACACACAAGAGGCTCAGGCTCATGTTGCATTCATCTTTCAATGGGTTGAAGGCCTGAGGCAGCTAAAGCCGTGATGGAGTATGTACATTAATCATCATGATGTCCCACACCATCACTGTCCGGGAGAAGGAATGTGTCAGTTTGTAATGGACAGTTTTTATGGCGTTAGTTCAAGTCATGATACATTTTGATTAATCTATTCCATTTTGAGCCTATAAAATATCAGGAAGCATTGATAAGTGTCCATCACAATTTTCTAGAGCTAAAGGTTAAAGTATCAAACGTTTTGTTTTGTTGGACTAGCACAAACTAGCCTCCAGAAATAACTCGTTTTCCATGGCTAAATGCACTGCTATTTGTAAAATTCAGACACATTTGCGCTGTGAGAAAGTGCTGTCTGTCTGCTCTGATACAAACATATACTAAAGAAGAAGAAAAAAATAACAAGGTGGCTAATCTTCCAAAATAGGGTTGATGGTAGGGGAGAAAATGTGATCACTGACCTGTTGCATGGATATGCAGATTTACATTAGCCAGGTTACTACAGAGCATGGTTACTACAGAGCATGTAAGCCCTTTTTTTGCAATTATCTGCATAACCTGGTTTCTCTGAGTAATGTAAACATACTGAATATGTCCTTATTTCTTCTGCAGGTTAACATGAAGATGAGGGAGATTACAGAAAGGGAGCACAAAGTCAAACACCACCCCCTGGAGTCCCCCAGCCATCAAAAGGTAAAGCCACTCACAGTGTCTTCCAGTTGCTTCTTTTACAGGAGAGACCTCTCTGAGGAAGAAAAACCTAAAATACCAGAGCTAAAAAAAGGCCAACACATTTCCTCCAGTAGCTCCATATCTTTGGCTTTTGTGGACCTTTAGAACTCCTTTTATTAAAAAAAAAAAACAAAAAAAAAACTCTTTCTCATTAGTGTCTATCTAGGTGTAATCACCACAACAGCTTTTTTATTAGCAAAAATGTGGTTCAAGACAACGGCATGGATCCTTAGTTTTAATAAGGAATGTTTCTCCTTCATGACATTTTGGAGTTGTTCTGACCCTGCTGTCTTTTTCTCTGTTTAAACCTGAAGCAGATCAGATCCTTTTGTCTGTGGCCTTTTGATCTGCTAATCTTTCTGCTCCTGTTCCTCACCTGTCCTCCCTCCCCTCTCTTATCCCTGCAAACTGGATAGTCTCCCTCCAAATGGTATTGGAAGCTAGTCCCTGTAAGTTGGATGCCAGTCCCCCCCCCAACCCCCCATAACCCCATTTCCTTCCTCTCTCCCCCTTGCACGCAAAGTTCTGTGTTGATGTGCGTGCACACTCCACCATGGCTCATTCAAGCTCATTCTGTGCTGCTTGTAGCCAGTGTGTCAGCAAGGGGGAGAAAGCTGATTTTTTTTTTTGTTTTTTTTGTTTATTCCCCTTGTGGCAAATATGTGTAAGGTTATTCTGACCTTTTGGTGAAGTGTTCAAAATATATTCTTCTAGCTACGCAGTATGTGCTATCTCATTTCAAGCTCAAGTAGGCCAAGTGGATCCGCTGTGCGTGTGTGCGTGCGTGTGTGTGTGTGTGTGTGTATGGTATTTGCTTGCCCAGTGAGAATGAAAGGAAATCCATGCCTATACCTCTCCTTTGCTTTGCAGTCCCATCCCTGGCCACCTCCTCTCACTGATCTGCTTTGTCATTCCCCCTTTGGTCTCTCTCTTATGCTCTCAAACACCGTTTCCTCTGTGCACACGGTCTCCTCTGACAGTATATATCTGCTCTCTTGTGTGTGTGTCAGCCTGATGTCATGCACGAGCTGGCCCACTGCATGCTGGAGCCAGAGGAGCTCTCCGAAGCGGTACAGTGTTCCCTCTTAGTCAGGAGAAGTCCCTTTTTATGTACAGTAGAGCTTATTTTGTAGTAGAGCTCCTTAAGTTTAGTTGGTTGTTTCACCTGTGACTTGTAACAAAAGCTGCCTCAGAACAGTTGGTATAATTTTATGGAATATCCTCCCAATACACTGTAGATGCATCAGAGTAAATGTTAAGGAAATGCTATACATGTGTAAGTTATTTAGATGAATATCTGTTGTGCTGTTTGTGATTGATTTTCTTTAAATCGTGCATAGTCTTTTCATAGTTACACCAGACCTGTGGTAGGGTTTGGCATGTTTGTTCAGTTAGCAGTGTTTTCCTTTTTAGGGTTTTATTTTTAGCAGTGGGGGCAGGTCTGTCCGAACAACAACAATTATAAAAGTTAACTTTAAAATATAAACACTCAGAGCACACAGAGAGTGTGATATAAACCGGCGTTATCACATATTAATGGCGATGATTAAATAAGTAGACTCTAACGAGCTGTGGAGAACGGAAAATAAGGCTCCTGCCATAAATTTGATCTGAATAGTTAAACTATACAGATATATTTGTCCTGCATGGTGTCACACAACAAACTCCACATGTACAATACTCACGTTTTCCTCACGAGCGCACAAACCAGACGGAATGAAGAAAAGGAATCAATAAAGTCCGCTGCCTCTCTAAAACGGACATCAAAGCGCATGCCGCTCACTCAACCGACATCAGACTGCAGTATCGCGTCCACCTGCGTGGACAGGCTTTCCAACAGGCAGGATCATTTAAAGGAACACGCCGACTTATTGGGAATTTAACTTATTCACCGTAACCCCCAGAGTAAGACAAATCGATACATACCCTTCTCATCTCCGTGCGTGCTGTAACGCTGTCTGACGGCTCCAGCATTAGCTTAACCCAGCACAGATCCTGCAGGTGAATGGTTCCAACTAGCCTACTGCTCCGAATTGTGACAAAATAATGCCAACATGTTCCTGTTTACATGTTGTGATTTGTAGAGTCACAGCGTGTACAAAAAACAACGTAACATGGGACACCGCCATCTTCTATCCATAAACAAACCGGGAACTATATTCTCAGACAGGCTTGCTGCGAGCATATCACTCCGCCCAAGTACTATATTCTTCTGCCTGAGAATATAGTTCCCGGTTTTGTTTACGGTTAGAAGATGGCTGTGTCTCATGTTACGTTGTTTTTTTGTACATGCTGTGACTCTACAAATCAAAACATGTAAATAGGAACATTCGGAGCAGTAGGATTACTGGAACCATTCACCTGCATGTTCTGTGATGGGCTGATGCCGCTGGACCCGTCAGACAGCGTTACGGTAAAGGTATGTATCGACTTGTCCAACTCTGGGGGTTACGGTGAATAAGCTAAATTCCCAATAAATTGGCGTGTTCCTTTTTAAAAGGCAACCGCGACTACTGTACATTGTGCGTGTGCCCTCTTTCTGATACCATGGCGGCAGAAATTTTGCCGTGGCGGGCCACCATTTTCAAATCAACATAGAGAAAACACTGAGTTAGTGTTGAAAATAAAGCTTTGGTCTCTTTATTAAAGGGTTTAAAGTTTTCTCTTGGAGTCTATAGCCCGACTCATACTGCATTTTTGAGTCAGATACTGATATTTGAGAGTTTGAAAAAAAAATCAGTTATATCGGCTGATAGTTTTTTTGTTTTTTTTTAACATAGACCCATTACATAAACAAACAATCTTGATAGAGATTCCTTACATATGTCTTTTTTTTTTTTTTTTTTTTTTTTTTTTTTTTTTAATTAAGAATTGTGTCCAAGATACATACTAAGCAAATGAACTTGTCGGTGCTTTCCGGTGGACAAACTATGTAATGGTGACACTGTTTTGAAATGACCTCAAGCCTAGTTTGGTATTTCTGTACTGCAGTTTTTTTCTTATCAACGACATTACACAATTACAGATACATCTGCGATAAACTAATATCGGCGTTATTTGTCATTCCCACTTCTGCATCATGTGATGCAAATATCTTTAAATAGATAAATCAGATATATTAGTGAAATATATTTGCCTAATTCGATCTGCATTTCTAAGTAACTTTGATTAACTTTTATTTATTTATTTATTTATTTTTTATTACAAGTATCACAGATAATGTCATATTGGTTAGTCATCACATAGGGAGCGGTGTTACCAGTATAAGGTGAGTATTTGTAAGTCATGCAGAATCTTTTGGAGTTAGAAGCAGCACTACCAGTTGGTACAGTCTGCTTTGGCATCCTGTGCGGTCTATTTCTGATGCTCCAAATCATATGTAGGTCTGTAATTGATCTCCATTTTTAGTTTATATAATAGGTGCCTATGTAACAATGTTTAGCCTATATCATTCAAGTCTGTTGTATTTAGTTAATTAGTGCTTGTTCAAATTGATAAATGAATTGTGTAAACTCAAATAAATGCTGAAAATGCCTATCCTTACCAGCTGTATAGAGTATGTATCCAAAATTAATGCATCTGGGGGGAGTGAGTTCCTGTACACACTCACTCACTCACTCACTCACTCACTCACACACACTAATTTTCCATAAGTGGGCCAGTGATTACCCCAGTTTCCCTCCCAGTCAGCTGGGTCACTTTGCCTAGTTTGACCGGCTTCCACCGCTAGCCGCCTTCCCACTTCTGTGTTCATATCACTGCTCTAACACTTCAACCTCCATCTCCTCACAGTTAACCAGGTCTTCAGGGTTCTCCCTAAACTATTTTGTCATTATTTTCTTTTGGAAATTACACTAAACCTGCTGTTGATCAGTTGAAGCGGAGTATCAGCTTATATAAAAACAAACAAACGTAATATTTAAAATATTTTTTGCTTTGAAACTCCGGGGGAGAACCTTAGCATTAACTGAAGCCGAAACATCCGTGATCAATATATGCCTTGACTAGCAGACGTGAATCTCACAACAAAAGAGATTTGTACTTGTGACACTAGTCATTGCATTTAGGATGTTTTATGTCTCGTCATTCGTCGGTAGAACCATGGTGGTGTGTTGTTGTTGCTTTTTTTTAAATTTGTTATTATTAAACCCTTATCCCCCTGGTGGTTAGGTACGGTATCGTCGGGAGCATGCTTCAGGCCGACAGCTGCCCTTCTTCCCTCTGCTGGAAGACCTGATGAGGGATGTTTGTGACGGAGCTGCAATGCTCACTGTGGTCAACTACTACTGCCCAGACCTCATGAAGCTGGAGGGTATGCTGTGCTTGCATGCACGCACTTTGACACACTCGCATGCCCACGTTCAATAGATACATCCCACTAATTATCAGTTGCCCTCAAAGAATCTTTCCGTAAAGGGCATCAAGTTTATTTTGCTAACCTATTGAATTTAATATCCATGTGTGATACTATTTTTGGCAATTGCACAGGGCTTACTGTCCCAGTGCAGTCAGCGTGACATTTATAGCCATCAAGTCATTGAGTTGTATCCTGACCTGCTCTCTCCCTGTCTGATCAGATATTTGCCTGAAGGAAGTCCCCTCCATCGCTGATAGCCTGTACAACATCCGGCTACTCAAAGAGTTCTCCAACGAGTATCTGAATAAAAGTTTCTATCTGACGACGGAAGACATGCTCTACTCGCCGCTGGTGCTCAAGGTACAAAAAGTGACATGCTGTGTTTTCATAAACATTTGCAATAAAAATGTACATTTAACCTTGTAGTAGAGTAAGCCAGCTATTATATCAGGTAGCAACAGACACTACTACCTGCTTAGGTTTTCCATGTCATTATGCGGCTTAGGCGCATCACCTAAGTGTTTTTGCGCACCGCCTAAGCGTATGAATGTAAAAACAACGTGGAGAGCTGGAGATCTGGTTGAGTCGAAGCACGGAACGAGAGTAACATTTCAGTAACCTTATAGCTGTGAACCTAGCAGTGCAGTGTGTGAATAAATGCTACAACTCCTCAAGACCCAAGCCAAGTTCCTGTGTCTTGCTTGCTACCTGCTGATTTAAAGAGAGTGAAGGGGGTTACCTCAGAAGTTAGCAACAACTTAAGCACAGGCTCACTAACCTAATGTGGACCAGCTATTCTCATTTTAGTGACAAGCTGCTCCTCCAAGTTTTACTTTAGTTATCTCTTCCTTAACAACCACTAAGCTTTATGCAAATCATTTTGAGATGATGTCATTTGCGCTTAAGCGCTCTAAAAATCCAGGGAAAACTCTGGCTTAACAGATTTATAAAAAATAAAAAAAACACTTGTATTAGGTGGGGATAACAATTCTTGCTGTTACTATTATATGTCAAGAGTCTATATTCAAGTTTTTGTAAAATGTTTCTTTTGATGTCTATGTAGCACAATGTGATGGTGTTCATTGCTGAGCTCTTCTGGTGGTTTGAGACTGTCAAGCCAGAGTTTGTCCAGCCCAGAGATCTCCAAGAGTTTAAAGATGGTAAGCATCCTCGTGTGATTATTACATTGGATACAAAATGCATCAAGTGCAGACACAGTTTAGACTGAACAGTTTTCACATAATTACAGTGCGACGAATAATAAGTACCCAGTTTTTTTACATTCCATTTTACAATGAAGTGTCCTTCAATGTAGATCAAATAACTCATTCTATAGTTAGAGTAACTTGATGTCACAACTTACTGTACTTATTAAGTATCTCATTCATTAGAAACTATTATATTAACCTTGTTTTGGGTTTTTTCTTCATAAGCAAGATTATTTACATCAATGGAAGTTGCATTTTCTTATGTGTTCATTGTCTTGTGTCTGTTTTTTTTATTTGGATCACAATTGGAAGTAAATCCCAGTCAGTCACTGGTTGAGCTTTCTACTGATAGCCAGCATCAGTCACTGCGATTATTAACATGATAGGCACCTCTTTCTTCCTTCTTTCCTCAGCTCGAGCCATAGCTCAGCCCAAGAGTGCCCGTCCATCAGTGCCTATTTCCAATGCCACCAAGCGCAGCTTCCTGGCCAGCCCTGGTGTGGCCGATAACCAGAGCAGTCCTGAAGTCTGTAACAGGTACTTCCTGCACCCTGAAGACTCTGACCCCCTGTAAGTCTTCTCTCACTTTCCTTCTCATTCCACCTCATCATGATCCTGTCTCCTAACCAGTTATAGTAGCCCTACAAGGATGGGTACATATGCAGCAGTGTCTGACCTTCATTCTCATGTTACCTCTACCCCTCTTCTCATCTCACCAAATTTAATTTGCTCAAAGTTAAGCTGATTATTGCTCTTTGTCTGTGTGTGTGCATTGTTGGCGTTTGTGTGGGAGACTGGAAGTAAAGGTTTATCTTATCTAAAAGTTGAACTGAACTGTCATTTGGGGTTTTTTCAGGCCAACTGCTAGTCTGTTGTCTGGTAAAGTATTTTGTGTTGAAAGATAACTGAATCCATTTGGCTGGGGGAAAAATTAATCTGTGTACTTTATTCAGGCTAATCCAGTAAATACTTTCTGTTTGAATGATTTTGTAACCTGCTTTTTTTTGTGCTTTTAGTAAAGGGGGTCCAACATTCAGTCCTTCCCACCCGCTCCTGCCTCTCCGACAGAGGCAACAAAAGCAGCAAGGAGAAGATGTTTCAGGTAAGGGCAACAGTCTTTACACCCTTTACTTGCCCACAAAAGATACAGGTTTGTGTTCAACTTGTCATTATATGATTGTGACCAGCAGCTGTTGTTATACGTAGTCATTGTTTGTGTGCGTTTCTCGTTAGGTCTTAGAAACCGCTCCAACTCCCTGACTCAGATGGACGGACAACCCAGAGGCTCTGTTGTTGCATGGCCCGACAAGAGGCAAAGGTACCTAAAGTTTTTAAAAACCTTTAATGAGCTTTATTCTAAAACAACAGTTTGTACTCATGTGTTCGGTTTGGAAGAACTTTTGTAGCTCTGTCAGAGTGGTAGAAAGTTGCCTAAAGAATAAAAGTTAAACAAAACTTATGTAGAAAGTTTACAAATTCCATGTATTATTAAGCTATATCTCGTGCTGACTTTATGTCTGAGCTTTTTTCCCGCGCTCTCCTTCTGCAGACCACTGTCCACATTGAGCCCCTACATGCTGCAATCAGCCACAGACAGTGATGCAGACATTGCTTCTGGGGACAGTGTGAGTCTGGCTCGCTCCATAAGTAAGGACAGCCTGGCGTCCAACGCCATCACACCCAAACACCAGATTTCTGTCCACCAGCCATCACAGGCTGCAATGCGCAGAGTCAACGGCCACAGCCTCCTGGGCAACGTCAACATTGAGGACGAGGAAGAAACTCAGGTGGCACTTGCCAGGACTGATGGTCCAGTCATCCCCAAACGGGTTGACGGGACTCAAGCAACTGCCACAGTAGGACCCAAACCTGACCCAGATAGCTTTTACCTAGAACCACTGATGCCTTCTGTGATCAAAACAGCTAAAGAGAAGTCTGTATGCCTAAACAAGGAGGAGGAGAGTGGTGAGGCGCCCCACTCTTCAGGAAGGGGCTCTCTACGCAGAGGAGATGGATCTACATCGGCCGTTCGTAGGAAAGCTCCCTGCAGCTTGAACCAAACCTTTACTCCTCCGGGTGAGCAGGTAGACTTGTCAGAGGAGCCTCAACAGGGTCAGGCAGATTTCAGCCCCATTGTTACCAGCAGTGTTGACCCCTCAACCAGAGAGCCAGCTGGGGGTTTCTACCTTCATTCAGATTCTGAAGAACCAAAGTCTGACCAGGGCTTGGATGCTGAGCTTGAAGACATGGATGAAGAGGATCTGGATGAAGCTTTTACCACTAAAGACCCCAACTGGCACAGGAAAGCCTTCAATAAAGAAGAAGAAGAATCCGCCAAACTCCAAGAGGACATGAATGTGAAAGAGCATGAGGACAAAGACATGAATGGTGGCAGCGGTCGCTCCAGCCCCTGTCTTAGTGCTCAGTCCCAGGCAAGCAGCATGGCCAGTGGCAGTGTACGCATGACCTCCTTCGCTGAGCGCAAAGCCCAGCAGCAGCGCTTTGGCAGCAACCACGACCTGCGCTCCAGTGCCTCCAGCTCCCAAAGGACCACTCCAGATGGGTCTGAGAGCAGCGGGCCCCTGGCTTCCTCCTGGAGGCTTAAAAGGGACCAGAGCCCCTCCTCACCCTTGGGAGGATGCCCTCGTACAGGTGATGGTAGCGGTGGTTCTAATGTACTGGCTTCTGAGATTGTCCAGCTCCGTATGCAGCTGGAGGAGAAACGACGTGCCATTGAGCACCAGAAGAAGAAGATGGAAGTGCTGTCAGCGAGGCAGAGGCAGAAGCTGGGAAAGGCAGCCTTTCTGAACATCGTAAAGAAAGGTGGAGGCAAGAGTGACACTTTACCCAACCCACTTAAAGCTGACGTGTCTAAAGATGAGCTCAACGGGGAGAAAGCACCGTCAAGTAAAGATGATATGTGTGTGGATGCCTTCAGAGGGGACAAAGTGGTGGCGGCATCCAACCCGCCAGGTGCCTTAAAAGCAGACAAGAAAGGGACCAGTGGTAGCTTCTATCTAGAAGAAGAGTTGGACCTGAATGAGTGCAGCCGTTCCATCGATCTGTTGAACGACGCGATCGGCAGCATCCAGCAACAAATGATGCAGCTGTCACTGCAGCAGGAGATGTTGATGAAACAGAATGTACAGTCCCCCTCTGGTGCAACCCCACCTCCTCCTGTTACCAGCGGCAAAAATGGTGACTCAAAGGCGGGGGCAAGCTTTCACTTTGTGGAGCACCTCTCTAACAGTGGCACCGCTCCTACCAGGAAACCCCCCAAACTGAGCTCGGGCCGGGGCTCCAGGTCCAAACCATCAGAGCTAAAGATATCCAAGGAGCAGAGCTGGCAGGCCTCCAGGACCCTCACCCCCACCCAGAGTGGGTCAGAGACATTACCACACCTAAGGCAGTTAGCTGGGGGCAGGTCCCCCAGGGCCGACCAGGTCGACGGCCTCAGAAACCCCACGGCAGGAGAGACAATTGACAGGCCAGGCCACGTTCGGAGCGCCAACTTCCGCCTTCACGATGAGGCGAACATGCGCCTGCCGACCCGCGTGGACCTGAAGGCCGTGGCTGCCCCAGAAGTGTCCTTTGACGGGTGCCTGTCCAGCACCCTTAGAGAGTCTGAGCTCAACTCCTCAGACGGTTCAGGGAAAGAGAATATACCATCAGACGAGGTGCAGCGCAACAAATCCCACCTGATTGAGGTCGATCTGTCAGAGCTGAAAGCCCCGGAGGAAGAGGAGGCTGCCGAGGACACCACGACGGAAGGAGTTGATGGAGAGCAGAGGTCAGGCATGGGCTTCTTCTTCAAGGTAATGCCTTTGCATGAAAACAGAAATATTTAATTTATTAAATCTTTAATTTATTCATTTAGATTTTATTACAGTGATGATGATGATATCATAAATAGCAATGGTTCATGATGATATACTAGTTAAAGTAGGGGTGCTCCTAATGATTTTTTTTCCCCGATATTGATATCTCTTCCATCAGTTTCTTTTATTAATCTATGAAATAATTTAGTACTGTGATTATCTGAAATATCCCATTTCAGTTTACCAGCGTCTACATAATAAATTAGCAATTTTTTTTTGTCTTATTTAAGCCACTCTTAAAAGACTTCTGATGATCAACCTAGTCGTTCATGTCAGCACTAAATTCAGGTTTCCTGTTTGCATGTTGTAGGATGAGCAGAAGGCGGAGGATGAGCTTGCTAAGAAGAGAGCAGCGTTCTTGCTGAAGCAGCAGAAGAAAGCCGAGGAGGCTCGACTCCGTAAACAACAACTAGAATCCGAATCGGAGCTGAAACGAGACGAAGCCAGGTAACTTGCTTTACCAACGTTGGCAAAGGATTCAGACGTTATTCTTCCAAATAAAATGCTAAAATGCAGGTGTTTTTGTTTCAAAACCAGACGGAAGGCGGAGGAGGACCGCTTGCGTAAAGAAGAGGAGAAGACACGGCGGGAGCTGATAAAGCAGGAGTATCTGCGGAGGAAGCAGCAGGAGATTTTGGAGGAACAAGGCCTCGTGAAGCCCAAAACCCCCAAACCGAAGCAGAAACACAGACCCAAGTCTGTCTTCAGAGAGGAATCCTCCAGCGATAATTTCTCCAAGGGCTCTTCCACACGTAAGATTGTTACATCATTAGCTTGACATTTAGCTGGTAAACTTTTGTTTAAATGTCTCCGCACATTGCGCTTCATTTGTTTTTTTCAACTGAGCTGTCCGGCACATTGGCTGACTCAAAGTCATTTTCTATTTTACGGTTATTAATACCACATTAATACTAACATGACTGAGATTAATTTCTGACACCAATGTCAATATCAAATATTGAGCATGTTATTTAGGGTTTCCAGCAGTGTTTTTATTTATATTTTTTATTCTAAGTTGGGCCACCACGTCTGAAACAAAGACTACCTATGCTAACATCATAAAAACGACTGTATGAAGTACAACAATAAAAAAAGAGACCGTATTTCACACAGCAAAAGCCATATTTCTTCTATTGTTCGGATGTAAGGTACCTTAAGATCTAAGTGGCGCGCTACCTCGATTAAACTATGTACACTGGGAAACCCTGTTCTTCATTATTGCTGTCATCATTTTATATTATTAAAATTATTATCATTTAATCTTCCCATAACTGTAAGTAACTATATTTACAAATCCTATGTTGAGTTTGATATTTTGGATAAATTCATTTTTATTGTTTTATAGGCATCTAAAATGAAGTATGTGAAGTCCAACTGCTATAAAAGATGCAAACGTTTATGTCCTGTGGATAAAGTCTCAGCTGTGTATCTAGTCATTTTTACAAAATAATTGAAAGTGTCCTCTGTGTTTCACATAGCTGACAACCTGAGCAACGCCCAATCAGGCTCCAGTCTGTCTCTGGCCTCTGCTGCCACCAACGAGGCTGACAGCGTCAACTCGGGAGGGGCTGGCTCTCAGCGGTAAATTGCTTGCAAATTTAGTTTAGTTTACTTGTGAGCTTGTGCTCAAGAATAATCTGCGCATTGTCCATGTTTAAGATTTGCAGTATTTATAGTATTTTCCGTTTTGATTTATTGTTCAACCCGTACTTCCCTTTCATTATGTCTTCCAGCTGTGACTCAGTGGAGTCGTTTCCAGGCACCCGTAACAACAGTCGAACTGCCGAAAGAGACTGGGACAACGGCTCCACGGCATCTTCCATCGCTTCCATGGCTGAATATACCGGTAAGTACAGACCAGTAGTTGTGGTCTTTCACTCATCCATTGAAAAATATCAATATGTCAGGACACAATCAACGTGGCCAGTCCATTTCACGGTGTTGCTTGTCATAATTTTTAGAACACAATAAACGGATCGTAGCCGCAGCTGATTTGTAGTCATGACTGACTCATTATTTGTGTTATGTTTATGTTATGTGTTAAATAATAAATATGTGGTCTAACTGGGTTTCCTCCTTTTTAGGTCCCAAACTATTCAAGGAGCCCAGCTCCAAGTCGAATAAGCCAATCATCCACAATGCAATCTCCCACTGCTGCCTGGCAGGAAAGGTCAATGAGCCTCAGAAGAACCAGATCCTAGAGGTAGAGTAGTTTGTTATATCTGTTCATATGAAGTCATCTTTATATAAAGGCACTGTGTCTGTGTAAATGAACTCAGTTTGAGACCTATTTTTTTTTTTTACAAATTTGCTTCTGCTGTGCGTGTGACCAGTGTGTCTGACTGTACTCTTTTCTAACATTAAATTTGGTGACACTGCTATCTTGGCAACATAACAAAATACTTTCTCTGGTCCATTGTTGTGGTACCAAGGTGGGAAACACTTTTCCACTTGTACAGTACAGTATCTCCTCCATAACAGCAAAACTTGTAACAAACAACTGTTAAACGGTTAACGGTTAAACTAGGCTTACTGGACACTTTTTGGGGTTGACTAAGTCCATCGCACAAAAATCAAGACCTCACATTATACACAACACAAGAACCGGTCGTCACTCTTTTTCAAAATAGATTATTATATATAGATTATTTGTCTTCAAAGATGTTTCCAATTTTTCAAACATAATTATTAGGAGGGGGGTAAGAGAGTCTCTTTCAGGCTCAAAAGGTTATTTCTATTACATTTATCACATAGTTTTTTTTTTTTCTTTCTCTCTTTTCCGTGGATTTGAACCAGCAGCCTTGCACTGACAAAACGTACTACTGCCATATAGTTCAATGTTATATATCGATGCCATAATAATATATATTTTTTTGTGGATCTCTGTTTAACCTCATTTCCCACCAGGAGTTGGACAAGTGCGAGTCCAACCACCTGATGATCCTGTTTCGTGACGGTGGCTGCCAGTTCCGGGCGCTCTACTCGTACTTCCCCGACACCGAAGAGATACAGAAGCTGACGGGAACGGGACCCAAGAGCATCACCAAGAAGATGATTGATAAGCTGTACAAGTACAGCTCAGACCGGAAGCAGTTCACCGTCATCCCCGCCAAGACTGTGTCAGTCAGCGTGGATGCCCTGACCATCCACAACCACCTGTGGCAGGCCAAGAGGGGTGCTGTGCCAAAGAAAGGCGGAAAATAGCAGAGCGCTGGATTTTAAACCCTCCGTCATCCCAATCATCCCCATCTTGCTTGTTTCCTGAATAGACTGCGTTGATGCCCACAGCCAAGCTCGTCATGCTCAGTCTGAAAACCTACTCGGGAGAGGCCGCATTCATGTACTTGTGGTCCTCTGTAGGTGGACCCAGGCAGAAACATGGGGAAAAAGGTATGTGTTTGTGTGTGTGTGTGTGTCTGTCACAGGTGGTCTGAGGGACTGGTGCTGGCAACAAAAAGAGGAACGCCAGCTGAATTGGCTTCTTCTCCCTGTGACCTTAGTGCAATCTGTTTTGGTTTCTTTTGGTCCGGCTCTGTTTTTATACGACAACCACGACTCAAGCATGTGGCTTTTTTTTTCTTCTCAGTCTCTCTCATATGTGGTGGATGTCCCTTTTTTTTTTCCCACAAAGTATTTATTAGTTCAGCACTGTCATGGTCGAGAGCTCAGCTGCAGCACCAAAGTCCTTTCTTTTCCCGGAAGCGCCTGTCCTTTGGAAGAATTCGGACAAAATGAGGGGACATTTGGGGAATTTTGTCGCTCTTTTCAGAAAGTCTGAAACAAGGGACCTTTGTACAACCCTTTAGGACTGTTGGACTGCCTTGCTGTCCCATCAAAAAACAACAATCTCTTCCTGCGTGGACTGTCAAATCTGTCGAATCAGGCTGGCATTGCCGATTTTGCCTCACCGGGGATCTCCAAAATAAAAAAACCTGCTGCTCTGAACTGTCTTCTTCTTTTGTCACGGGGGAGCTCCTCAGGTCTCCCTCAGACATCCGTTGGCCTTTCACTCATCGTGGTACTATCGTCAGTTTTTTCAACCGCTTTTTAAACTGTCGCTGATCGTGTAGCACTGAATGTGTATAGCAAACAAAAACAAAAAAACAAACGGTCATTTTAAATACTTTTATTTGTCAAAAACGCCCTTTTCCGCAAAAGGTGTCAAAAGAGGGTGAATGATAGGTCTTGTTGCAGAAATTGTTTTTTGGGGGGGGGGGAGTTTTGTTTCAGCTTTTATTTCATTTTTATTACGATTAAAGCTATGTGGTATAGAGTTTGAGCTGATGTTATGTGTTTTCATAACGGGAATTCTCTGATGTTTAGAGCTTAGTTGTGTTCTCTCTCCCCACTGGGCACTCTTGAATTGTCCTGTATAAAGGTGCACTCATAAACACTGGCTTCTTTCACGCAATGTAACTCTCTCCTTCCATCCCTGAGTGGTTTTGTCGGCCTGTCCCATCTTTAACCACGAGAGAGGCACACCACTCTTGTTGTGAAGGGTGTTTTGCGCCTCTCTGTAACCGCTTCGAATGACAGTATTTGATATATTCACAAAGGGGTTTCTGTGTGGGCGGGACGGGCGGGGACTGTGGTTCAGTTATATACCAACATTAAAGAACATTCCTCCAAGGTGTTGACAAACACTGCCACTTCGTCTCTCTCTTCTCTCTGTCTTTTCAACAAAAAAAACAATCAAAGTGCTTTTTTAGAAACCGTTGTTGGCCTCGAGAACAACCGTAAGTGTTGCACGAGCACTTTACTTTCTGTTTGTTGGGATTTTTACGTTTTGAATGGGCATAAACACGAAGAACTAATTGATAAAACTGCTGTTGTGCACTCGTAAAATTGTTAAAACTTAACCAAACACTAAGATTTAATACTGACATGTAACGTTGGAGGGCCTCCGCTGATATGATACTACTGCTGTCTCCCAAAAACAACAGAATACTTGATTTCTCATTTGCTGCATATTGATTTGTTTTTCGGCGAGGGAGGTGGCAGATCTGTAAATGTATGCAAGTGTATTTTTATGTTAACTAAAAGATTGTTCTGGCATTTGTACACCATTTTTGTTACACTAGTGTACTTTTCATCCTTGTTGATTTTATCTTTGATCCCATGCCATCTATTTATTTTAAAAATGGAAGCACTGAAACAGAATAAATTTTCAAGTGAATTAAAGTCACATTTTTCATTTTTATTCTTTCTCATGGCTTAATTTGTCCATTTTTATGAGACTCCACTGTTTTTGTTTTTCTAGTTTTAGACACCACACTGATTTTAATCTTTATACAACCGCTCACCAACAAGTCATTTTTTATTTTCACGGTTCTTTCACAAGAGACAATGCTGCATCTTTTCACGGAAAGGTTTATTTTTCTTCCCATTTATGAGTTGACACTAATGTCACAGCGTTGTATAAATCTTCTCAAAGCAAAAATGTATCCTCCAACATGACACTAGGTTTCTAATTTAAGCAAATCCAAGTAAGTAGTCAAAACATTTTCAGGCCTCCCCTGGTGGTAACTGCCTCACACTCTACCACCCAACTGGAACAGCGGTTTCAATGCCTCAACGCAACGCCAGCGCTCATAACCATGGCAAACTCTGCTCTGCCATGGCAACAGTGTTTTTTTTTCTTCACACCTGCTAGTTCAGGTGATCACAAGACCTCCCGAACTTAGTAAACTCACTCTAGGTAGAGTCCAAGCTGTAAGACTGCACCCAGCGTCGATCACATCGGTCACCATGAAAGGTAAGTGCACGTATTCCTTGCTCTTACAACATGTAATAATTGATGAAATGTTGAATCAAAGCTATTCTGATTCCTCTTCATCGCCACAGTCGCTGCTGGTCTCATTTTGATGCTGCTAAATGTGCATTTGAGCCGGTCTTGTTCTGAAGAGGGTAACATTTTAATCTGCTCTGCGATACCACCAGGTGAGGACCTAAAGTTCAGCCAAATGTATTCAGCTCATATTAGCATTTAATAAAATGTCTTCTGTCATAAATATATTCCTTACCACAGCTTTATAAAAACATTATAAAAGTGTAAATCCAATCTATTTGTCAAAATGTTTCTAAATGTGTGTTAACTGAACTTTAAAGTGCTGTCAATCTGCCCAAGAGAATTTTCATCCTCTTGGTAATCAGTGGAGAGTTTTAGTGTCAGCTGATGATCATAATGCTTTGTTTAGGGTAATCAAACATAAATTATCTTACGGCAGAAAATCCCTGCCATATTGACCTCCATAGATTGATAGCTGCTGCATTTCTGAACACGTTCATCACTCTTGAATGTGGTCAGAAAAAGTTCAGTCTGGTGATGTTACATTGCACCAACTCAACCACTAGATGGCAGCACAAGTACAACTTTGAAATTGCTAAAAAAAAAAACTAATTACCACAAAATATAGGTTTAACATGCATACATAACTACTGGCTTTCAAATACAGTGAGGCATTGAGGTCCATTTTAATGCACTCATCTTACATATGCATTGTTGCAAATTGAATAAAAGTAAATAAAGGGGGGGGGGTTGGCAATTTGGTGTGAAATCATGCAATGAATGCAGCTAATTTCATGTAAAAACTGCTGTTTCAAGTTCTATACACAATAACACCTAAATGTAATTTTAATACTCTGCTCTTAGTTTTCCCCCCTGGTTATTCAACTCTGGTGATGTTTCTGAAGGATGTTGGGGAGATAAACTCCACTGTGTTTCGCAGTAACAACCTCGCCTCCATAACCAGGCTCAGGATCGACAACGCTGGTGTTACAGGAATCGCTGAAGGGGCCTTCAGTTCTTTCCAGAACCTCAAGAGTCTCCGTTTAAACCACAACTTGCTGACAGAGATTAACCCAAACTGGTTCGGTCGGCCTGATATCCTCAGCGATCTCAGCCTAACCGAAAACCAAATCAAAGTTCTGAATCAGTCCATGCTTAACGGGCTCCTTAACCTTACAAGGCTCAGTCTGAATAAGAACAGGATCAGAACAATTGATCTAAATAGTTTTAGCTCCAACACCATCTTGGCTGAATTGGACTTGTCTGAGAACAGGATGACTCGGGTCTCGCCTCAGGTCTTCAGGTCTCTCAGATCCACCGTGATCCGATTGGATGGGAACCCCTGGGACTGTTCCTGTGGAGCTGAAGACTTTGTCGACTTCCTCAAAGGTTTGTGAAATATATCATTTATAGACTGAAAACAGCAAGTCATTGTAGAAACCACTGTTGTAGTACTCAAGATCGGTCTTGGTCTTAAGACTGGTCTCAAGACCACTTTTTGAAGGTCTCGTCTCGGAATCAACCACATTTGATAAAGAGGACTCAGGAGGATTTTATTTTAAGACCGGTCAAGACCACAACTGCAGGGATATCACTAAATTGCCTCTGCATTGTCTACTTGTATGTGTTGACATCATTACTGTGAATGAATGCAAAACCTCCTGCTTGAAATGCAACTAATAACTTGACTTATTTCTAATTTTAAATTTGTTACTGTGCACCCCCTCACCCCGCCCCCTTAACACGCACTCCCAAGAAAGTGAATGCGGGAGACAGGAGAAGCTCTGGCTGTCTGGCACTGATCTACCCTAGAAATCTAGACGCACCCTAGCGGCAGCAAATGTAATTTGCAACCAGGGGGTAGCAAAACCAAAAATCTGATCGGGCCAATCACATTGTGTATAGAGTCGGTGGGCGGGCTTAACATAATGACTGCAGAGTTGCAACAGTTCCGCGTGAATTCCCTGCTACTTGAAAACGAAGATAGCTGCTGCTGCTGGCGAACAGTGGTCTTTCGAATCGGCTTTGGCCGCGACTCTGGAGACTTGGGAGTTAAGCTTTTCTTTGAGAAAAGAACAAAGAACGACACTGAATTCCTTCTTAAAAAAGGAAGATGTGTTCGGATACGGCAAGAGTTTAATCTATCAACTAGCGTTGCTCTGGTTGGTTGTAGCGCTATCCTATTGCGTGCAGAGGGAATTTGAAAGACAACTGTTTATCCCGCCCCTCGGATTGAGTTCCCACATCAAGATGTTGGGTCTGGCTTGTCAGGCTAGCACTGATCTGGTCTTGACTCTGTCTCGCCCTGCCTTGGCCTTGGCCTTGGCCTTGGTCTTGACTCGGTCTTAACCCTTCAAAGTCTTGGTCTTGATACACTCTGGTCTTGGTATGACTTGGTCTCGGTTTAGGTGGTCTTGACTACAACACTGGTTAAAAACCTAAAGCTGCTTCTCTTCTCAGATCTCCAAAACAGATCTCTGCTAGACAGACCGATGGCGGCGACCTGTGAGAGTCCTCCATCTCTGAGGGGTCGACCTGTGTGGAACGTGTCGCTGTGCGTGACGTCTCCTCCACCGAGACTATCGTCGGTTACGCAATCTGTCCATACCAAACCAACTGTTATCCTCACAGCAGTCCCTGCATTCACATCTGGTACATCTTCTTCTCTCAGTTAATTGTTGAATATTTAGAATTCTTCACGATTACAATCAGAATATTTGCCCACTTCTTAGATATGTAATTGTGTGACTGCTGATTCAGTTATCCGATTCTTTATTCAACTTGCTTTGGTCGCCTCTAACTTCTGCATACGTTTAGCTACAAAAAACATTCAAATATCAAAATGTTCAGCTCTTTAAGCACATGATGGGACTTCTTCAACATTTGTTCTGCTCTTTTATACCTTTTTAAAGTATTAAGCTTTTCATGTTTGTATTACAATTAAAAGTCAATGAGAGCAGGCTTCAAATCCTCTTCTACTTCAAAATGCTACTCCTACTTCATTCTTTCTCCTACAGACACCAATCAAACTTTAGACCATTCACAAAAACGAAACAAAATTAGGCTCTATCTCAGCAGTTTGATATCTTTAACCATTTTTGTGAAATTTAAGTTTAGTGTTTCTTTCAGGAAGTTTATAATGGGTGTGTATTACGTGACTTACAGTCATCGCTAAAGCACGGAGCCTTAAAAAAATCATCTTAGTCCCTTCTCTATATCTTACTCTCAGGCCCACAATTTTTCCTTGTCCTACAACATACAGTATATACATCAAAAAGTAGGGATGCTTGTTTACTTTCAGCCAATGTGCTCTGCAATCGGACTTATACATTTTGCTCGGTGAGCTTCCAAATGACAACCGTTCCAAATCTTCCTCCATTCGCTGCCCATGTTAAACATCCTTGACATTTCCACACAAAGGCACAGCAAACCACTTTTTTGAATCGCTGATATGCCCACATTTTTAAAAATTTTTATACTTACATTTTATCTCAATACGTTACCAAAGGACTTGCGGTGCTGAAGATGAGGTCATTTCACTTATGTCAATATACTTTAGGCTGTCTGAGCCTTTCTTTCACAGGTCACTCTCGGTGTCCCTTAATAGCAGCAGTCTGACACAGATGATAGGTCGGTAGTTGATTACATCAGCGATTAAAGCGATCTCCCTCTGTGTTTACAAACATGGCCAATGATTAGTAAGCATGACGCAGCATTTTCGCCAGACAGTCAAATTGCAACTACAGACAGTAATATATCGTTCGCTTGCCACCGCTGTGCCACTGTTGTAACACCTACAACTTTCATACAATATGGCTATTATTCAACTTTTAAAGATATATTAATTAAAACAATTATCACTTTTCCACATTTCTTACAACTTCACCTTCTTGTTACACATTTTAACCAGCAATCCAGTTTAGCTTTAGCATTAGCTTTTCAAAAAAACTTGAATTATTCCTCATCTTTTTTTACATTCGTGGTGTTATTCAAACTGTCAATGGAATTCATACCAATTAAAACAATTACCACCTTTCCAACTATTCTCACTACTTGATCTTCTTCTTACAGATTTAAGCTATTAATCCAGTTTAGCTTTAGCAATTTAGCTATTCAGCATTCACACGCATTTTCTGCAGGAAATGCATTTTCTAGTTTGTGCTTAGTGTCTCTACCCACTTCTTAGATATATAATTTGTGCTTAGTATCTCCGTTATTCCCCCTAGCAAAAGTTGTGACAACACCTTCACCACGACCAACATCCGAGACAAAAACCTCTGTCCAACCCAAACCCAGCGATGCACCCATAATAATGTCCTCACACACTGGTACATGTGGTTCTTCTTGTCCCAGTTTGGATTTTAAAAAATTGGAGTTTTAACTAAATGTGCGCTTAGTTAGTATCTCTGTTGTTCCCCATAGCAAAAGTTGTGACAACGCCTCCATTACAACCAACATCCGAGACAAAAACATCTGTTCAACCCAAACCCAGTGATCTCCTCCTAACGGTCCCTACATCTACTTTAAAGGCTGGTACATTCGGTTAGTTTTGTTCATACTTAAAATGTGTTTACCAATGGAATCGGACCATGACGAGATACTAGAGACAAAATCTGTGGGGAAAAGTTCTAATTTCAAGAAAAAAGTCATAGGAGGAAAAATAAATCATGAACATTTGTGGTCTGATAATAAATGAGGTGCTTGTTATGAAACCTATAACTTCAGATCATCCATATCCCCCCTTTGACTTTGAAAAAAGTACCCATCATATTTCAATTAAATGTATTGGAAAGTTTGACCATAGAAACAAATGACGAGTTTTTTTGTGGATAGCACCACCATGTATCAATTATAGAGCATGGAATATTCTAATGCATAATCCCTGAACTGTAAACCTAGAAGCCAAATTTATTTAACATTTTGGATTCAGTTATTCATGTGTTTGTATAGCCCCTGCCCATTTCTTTCTGAACAAAGGATCCACTATTTAGAATTTTAAGCAAAACAAAAAGTAGTATAAGGCCCCATTAGTGGGGGGAAAACTGAGGTTTTGATAATAAAGTTGTAGTAGTATTTTTTTCCGTCTCAGTGTGTTAATATTATGACTTTTTTCTTGTTAAATTACAACATCATGCTTGTTAAACTTGAACTTGGAAATAGAAGTTTGACGTTTGAAGTTACACCTTCATTTAGCATGATTGTCTCTAGTATTCCGATTCTGATCTTGATCGAGGTGCAGACAAAAGTAATTGTAAACAATTTATTTTATAAAAAAAAGACTGTGCTGCTTCAGCAGCTTTCTATCTCTTTGGTTTGTCTGTTTTTTCCTTTAGCAACTAATGTTTCATCACCACCATCAGTGACTGAGCTCTCTGTCCATCCCAAACCTTCTGGCCTGCCCGTAACAATATCTGCACCCACTGGTATGCCCGGGCTTTCTCATCTTTTGATATTTGAACCTTTTATATAATTTGTGCTTCATATGTTTGTTGTTCCTTCCAGGAACTTGCAATACATCACCACCATCATCTGATACAAATATTGTCTGCACACTGGTTGTTGCGATAGGTATGTTTTAGTTTTTTTCTTTTGCAGCTTTCTGTTTGATTGTACGGAAAAAATATCAGATACTTTAAATAGTATATTCCTTCCAACGCTGTGCCTGTGCTCCTCTGCAGTGGTCCTGTTTTCGCTTCTGTTTGTGGTGTGTTTCCTGGCATTGCTGCATCGCAGGAAACGCAACAACAAAACTGTGATGCCTGGCCGTCCGGAAGAAAACCGAAACGAGTTGAAAGAAGACAGCAGATCCAGTTGTGATCAGTCTCCAGGACCCTCTGAGAAAGGAGAAAACAACCACTGGGACTCAGAGATGGGATGGAGGAGATCCTTCACTGGACTCAGAGCTAAGTCAGCTAATGCTATTCTCCTCATGTCTCCTTTTTGTGCACCTGTGAAAGATCAGTGGACTTTACAAACTGAGACCGAGACTCAGTCAAAAGACACAGCAAACCAAGATGAAGGAAAGCAGAAGCTGGGAAATGAAAGTGAAGTAGATGAAGGAATGCAGACAGAAAATCTAACAAACTCTGATGCGATCAAAAATGCTGAACAAGCCGATGTTGGTAGAAATCAAGAGCAAAACTCCCACCATGTTTCTGCAAACGCTGACACCGTGCCTTATCTCAGCATCGGTACAAACCAGAATAAACCCAATCCTGATGGTTTCATCAACCAGTCCACTGATGGTCCAGGTCAAAGATCACAGATGGGAAAAGTAATGGGGAGGATCGCCACCTGGCCTCCAACTGCAGTTCAGTGGCAGGCAAGATGTAAAATAAAGGAGGAGGAGAGGTCTGATGTCTTCACTATTTGGACACCAAAGTTTGGAGATGAGGCGAAGAAAGTGTTAAAGAAGAAGGAGCGTCCCTCTGATTCTGACCGGGACAAAAAGGAAGATGACCTTGAGAAAAATGAAATGGATGATTTACAAACCGCTCCAAATCAAGAACCTTTAAAAATGACCGTAGCTCACATGAAGTCGGGAAAGTCTCCGTCAAAACCAAGTGACAAGACCACTTCTTTGGGCAACGCTCTTTCCCACACTGACACAAGGCTAGAGGAGCAGCTAAAGAAGGAGGAGATGATCCAGCACCCTGCTACTGCGAGACAGACCCAACATCTGAATAAGGAAAAACTTGGTCCAAATCAAAACCCGGAATCTTCCGAAAGTCCTGCACTGAACAACCCCAAGAAGAGCAGCAACAAGGCTGAACAGGGGACGGAACCAAAGCAAGCAGTGACAAGCAGGCAGAGGGCAGAGAACAAAAGCACCGGCTCAAGGGCTCCCTCCGGTGGCGCCTCGCCAGATGATGAAACCCTGCTCTCTGGCAACAAGTACGCCTTCATGGACCTGCTGCACGAAGTGGTTCAGAACAACGGTCGCAGGACCAGAGAGAGGTGGAAGCAGGTACAGATCAACAAGCAGCGGCGTCAGGACCGTGGTACCGAAGGAGTTTAGAAAGTTATTCACTTAAAATATTGTAGATTTTTTTTATCACTCTTTAACCCTCTGAGGTCTAAGGGCATTTCTCTTAGTCACCTTTTTAGGGTATTTGCATGTAACCTGATACCCCATGTGTTTCATATCAAAATGTTCAAAGCAAACTCAGGTAGGTTTGTGAATAGTGAGGCCCAAATGTGTCCTAGAGCAATGTGTGAAGAGGTAATATTGGCCCTGAGGCTGAAAAGCTGAGTTGGCTTTTTGGAATTCCTCAAATCTCTTGTAAAAACCTGTACACCCTTACTCATGTGTTGTGTGATGAATTGTTTTGTTGCTTGAAATTAGTTTACCAAAGTCGAAGGTTCACAAAGGTCGTGTAATAAATGAATAAAATAGTAAATAAATGTATAATGAATGTCTAAAATGAAATTTTGCAATAGAGCTTTTTGAGGAGTGTTGTGTGAAACATCAATTGGACGTGCCAGCGTGTCCTTTGTCCTCAAAGGGTAAAGTTAAGTAAATTAACTTATTTTGGCCTGCTGCAGAGAAAAATGATCTTTGTCAACACTCAAAGAAATAGTTTGACATTTTGGGAAATGCACTTCTTTTCTTTCATGGCGAGAGTTGGATGAGATTTACCACTCTCACGGCTGGCCATCAAAGGGACACTCCAGTGATTTTGTACGCCACTACCGTTAACTTTCAGTCTCTGGTTTGTGTCAAGCTCCAAATATTTCCCAAAATGTCCCAAAATAATGTGCTTGTGCCGGTAGGTTTGAGGACCTCTAAATGTATCGAGTATTAGGTGTTGCCAGTAAAGTTAAAGGTGCTGTAGGTAGGATTGCGAAGATCCAGGACTTAGCCAAAAAATGTGAACATCAACAACTTCTCAGTCCCTTCCCCCTTTCTGCTAAATCCCTAAACGGTCTCCTAAGCCCCTCCCCCCACAAGGGAGAATGAATGTGTGTGCATGAGCAGTGATTGACGCGCAGTTAGACAACCCTACAGGCTGTAGGTGGTGCCAGAGGAGCCACATTGTTTTTTAAATGACCTGCTTCATGTAGTTCTACTGGAACGTAGGGTCAGTTTAAGCAAATATGACAGGAAGTTAGTTTTATAAATCTTACCTACTGCACCTTTAATGCTGTTGTTAAAGTTTTTTTTAAGCCGTGTTTTGTATATTGCTGCTGCAGTTAGATAAACTCTTCTTTGGTAACATTTTTACATGTTTTTTTGTTAAGATTAAACAAAAGAGATATAACAAATTAATTGGGAAGCTTTAGAGCTGCTGGTATGCAGATTGTGTTACCTTCAGACAGAGCCAGGCTAGTTTTTATGCTAAGCTAAAGGTCTTGTCATATTTACTGTACAGATATGAGAGTGGTATCGATCTTCTCATCTAACTTGCAGCAAAGAAAAGCAAATAAGTGTATTTCCTAAAATGTCAAACTATTCCTGCATTTCAAATGTAATGACACTGTAACTGCAAGATAAAGTCAATACTTATACTACTTGAATAATAGCACTCTAATCAAAGGAAATTATACATTTTATCTACGTGTGATTGTCCCTGTATTCATACTCCTATTCAAGTTGTCATTTCACGATGCGAGATCAAATAAAAAGGTCTTTTCGTTCATTGTATCTGGCTGCATGCAGCATTTATTTGTTCATATTTCATACGTCGAGAAGTAAACTCGCTTCTCATAAGAAATAGTACAAAATGGATCAACCCCTTTTGACAATGACTTAAAAACATAACGTGGAGGTAAACATAATATGATAACACCTGGACACAACATGCATGTTCCATTCATATAAATACACAGTATCAAATAATGGCTCCAACTTGCAAGCAGTTGACCTGTTATGTGTTTCTCTAGCCATGGGACATCACTAAATGTACAAAATGTGTCATTCTTGGCAAGCTTGTATATCAAAACATGCTGTTTAGTGTTTGCATGCCCCTTGTGGTAGTTGTAAGTGTGAAGAGTAAGAGATCTGAAGTGAACTCTGCGGATTGTTAACATTTGTCAGGCGTGAGGACCAAGGAAGACGTTAAACGAATGGATCAGCACACCGATCGTATCTTCCATCGTAGTCGCTCACGCTTTCACTCCTCGGCTCTCCTGCCCTGTAAGCTGACACTTCTGAGCAAAGATCAACAGTACATTTCAATGGGACTCTTTGCAAAATACATACTGTTAAACACAAAAAGCTTATGCTGATTCCTTTAAAAAAAAACTGGCAGATCAGAATACTTCATCATCATTACTATCGCTTCATATTTCTTTACAGATAAATAAGAATGACACTCATAAAAATACACTTTTCAAACATCTGCAATGTATATCAAAACAACAAAACGCATGACACGTTACTGCACGTTTGACTTGTCTTTGCTTCCCAGCAATGGCTGAATACTGTCCACCGTGTTGTACACATTCAGATTAAAGGGTCATGCTGTTATGCTCTACACCCGCAGAGCTTAGTGCAAAAAATAGTTCAAGTCCTCTTTCGCTTTCATCACACAGACGAGACCGAAACCAAACGGCAAATGTTAAATATATAAAGTTACTATCTACAGTGAACAACATAGAGCGGAGGAGTGATAAACAAGGATTAAATACTGCACACTGAGTGGAGAGGAGAGCACTTTGTTTTCAGCTCAAGTACGTTCCGAAGAGATTCGGAAACAGATTACAGGATAGAAATGGACTTGACTGTGCCTGTCGCTGTCTGTGCAAAACATTCTGCTACCAGTTGAACTGCAACTTGTGAAAGAGTTATGAAACTGGAGGATTACATTATAAATACATATTTAAAAAAGTAAATTCATAAAAACACTGGAGCCTGGCTGATACTGGATTCATGAGGCAGATATTAAAGTTAAAGCCATTTGATAATGATTATATCGGACAATATCATTTGAAGTATTTCTGATAAAAATGATGAATACCTTAAACACACACATACTTGACAATTTGGATACATGCTTATTTGCTTGAGTTTGATGAGAATGTCAGTGAATTATAAAGCCACAGCCAGGAGACTGTTAGCTTAGCATAAACATTAAGCCCCTGACGCACTAACCCGATAATCTGGCGAGGTCAGTGACTCGGGTCTGTTCGGTGCGTTCCGTGCCGTCGTCCGTCGGAGGAGCCGTCGGTCTTCATTTTGGCCGATTTGACATGTTGAATCGGAAGGCGGGCACTGCCGGCAGTCTGACTCAAATGACCAATCTGATTGGTAGAGCACTAACCTGCAAACGAGGAGCGGGATGAGCGTGACTAAGAGTCTCTCAAAATCTGACGGAAATCTTTTAAACTGACCTCTGTCGATCTGAAATGAAGACCGATTCAACAACTGCACGGCCTATTTCTCGCTTAAAATGTTTTCAGAAACGTTTTCGGGGAACTGTTTCAGTAAAATATGAGATCGTATTCTGAACGAGCTGCCATGTCTGAATTTCTGGAGAAAACCAGACCCACGTGACGCGTTCCTCCAATCAGCTGCCGGTTTTAATTTTTGGGGGCGAGGATACAGATTAGCGCCGCCTGCTGTTATGGAGACGTATTACGTCTCGTCGCTTTGGTGTGTTCCGAGGCACTTTATTTGACCAACTCGGGGAGACTGATCGGTCCAACTGCCTGTTCTGCCGAGGGTCGGCCATCTGGTTGGTGTGTCGGGGGTTTTAGAACCAGTGGGAAACAGCTGGTCTGGTTTGCCCCAAAATCACCAGCAGCTAGCTTGTTTAATCTGCACAAATGCGTGTAAAATCAACAAATTGTTGTCAACATGTTTTTTTTGTACCAATTAAAACGAGAGAACATGTTTATTACAGTAGCAAGCTTTAGAGGTGCTGCTACCCGTTTCCCCCCCGCTTTCATAAGCGTATCCTTTATGCTAAGATAATCGGCTGCTGGCGCTAGCTTTATATTTATCATGAATAGGTTCTGTGTGTGTGTGTGTGTGTAAATTGTAATTTCCCCCCTGGGGATCAATAAAAAAGTATACAATTAAAATAAAATAATCATACAGCATAAGAGTGGTGTCAAGCTTCTCAACTAACTTTGCAAAATAACAAATAGGGTTATCTACCCACACTTCAAACTATTCCTTTAAATCTGGTTATGAAAACGTTGTTACCAAGATATGTAGTGAGTGAGACATTTTACATTTGAATGCATAAATGCATCAAAAACATTAAACTATAAATAAAAAAACAAACAAATACATGAATATGCTTAGGTTTCGCTAAGAAAAATAAGACTAAACATACATAAATGAAGTAGAGTGTTGTGGGCAAACTTGAAATACGTTAAAATAGCCACCGTGACATGAGCCTGCCATATCTTTGACAAGCTCAGATCAGCTGATAATATCGTCCCAGCCAATAAATCGGCCAGGCTCAAAAATAAAAAATAAAACACTAACACTGATATCACAAAACAGATGCAAAATGGCACATCATGTACAAATCATTTCAAGATATTTACAAAGCAGTAGAATAAACAAAAGAATGGCACATACTGTATAGCAGACTGATGATTTGGGACACTTAAAATAGTGAAATAAAATAACAATATTCATTCTTTAACAATAACCACAACGGAAATCAGTGTCCAACACAACAAAGAGAGAAATGCTGACAATTCTAATATGGCTGATTAAAGAGCCACTACAGTGTGTATATATTCACAGATGACCGTTTTCTTGTAAAAAAAAGTTTGTGCTCATAAAGCAAATGAAAATCCTGTCTGATAAGAAACCGACAAAAATGAAAACAGACGTATGTAATAAATAGAGTGCACATGTACTGTAATTTCATGGTAAATGCTTAAATTGTTAGAAATTGAAGATGTGGCGGAGGGTGCAGTTGCCACGAGATTCAACTCTTTGTGAGTTTAGGCAGAAACAGGCGTAGAGGAAGTCGGCCTGAGATGTGGCATGTCCCCCCCACCCACCCCCCCAAGTGAAATGATGGTACGGTATGTGCACAAAAAGCTTTCGACTATTCAAAGACCTCTCACAACATCCATTAAAATCTCAGAGTCCTTTGGTTGGAAGGAGTTAGCCGTTTCCTGTGCTTGGTTGCGACAGTGAACTGTGTTAGTACAGAAGGTGTGCGAGGGGAGTCGTGGTCGATAGCGAGGCACTCTTCATGCATCCTCCGGTAGCAGCTCACTGGGGAAACAGCAGGTCTCTCAGGGTCATCTTTTAAAAGGTTGATTATTTCGGATCCGAGGCTGAGAGACACGTAATGTACTATGGACTGCTGTTCTTGACCAGAGACAAGCCTCCATCTGGGTGTGACAAACATGCTTTGTCGGCCCGGGCGCGGCTTACAGATTAAGGTGTCAGGGTGTCGAGGACCGATGTTTTCTTTTTCTTACATTTTTTTTAGAGGTGAGTCTCGTCTCTTGTCTCTGTGCCAAAGTCCTGCTGGTTCCTGGTGCTGCGGGCCTGCCCCACCTGGGAGTCCTCTGGCATGTGTGCCAGCGGGTCTGACCGGATAATGTACCTGTAAAGACAGTTAACATTGTCTGCCAGCATGAAGCAGTAAGTATGGATTAAAGTCTGGGCAGCGCCATTTACTGGAAAATTATAGGCACAGTCGCAACTTAAATGGTAGCTCACTGGTGGCACGCAGTATAGTCTATATCCACAACGTTCCACTTCCGGGATTGCTCTAGTGCCGTCGGACATTCTGCCAGATGTCAGTTACCTTCCGCTTTCTTTGTGTTGGTGTTCTAAACTCTGGTGGATTTATGAGGACTATATCTGTTCATCAGATCTCTGCAGGGTAAATCCAGACAGCTGGCTAGACTATCTGTCCAATCGGAGTTTTCTGTTGCACGCGTAGACTGTCAATCTGTGGTTGCACGACTAAAACAACTTTTGAACGTACACGTTCCACCAAAACAAGTTCCTTCCCGAGGCTATTTTGCAGCAGCATCGGGGCTCCGTCCGGATCTTAGCGCCGCACGTGACGATTGTGATTGGTTTAAAGAAATGCCAATAAACCAGAGCACGTTTTTCTCCCATCCCGGAATGCCGTGTGGACTAGCAAGACCCTCCCCCGCAGCCCTGTGGAGGAAGGTCTGGCAATGCGAGACTACATACAGTAGGACACGCAGCAGAACACCTGTGCGGTCTACTGGTCGGCATGCATTCGCATACTAGGTGGCCAAAATAGTATATTGTCATGCATGTTTTTAACACAGGATCTTTACGACTTTACATGCCAAGTTATTGCTACTTAGAAGAAGTATAGCGTATTAGTTACAGTCTAACTGCAGTTGTATTTATTTAAATGATACAATGATGCTCTGTCAGACGGCCGGTGTTAGCTGCATTCAATAACTCCTCATTCCATTTGAAATGAAATAATGTTGTTACCAAAGATAAGTCTGCTGGACTTAAGGGGGGAAAAAAAAGAGAAAGTGGGGTTCTTACACAATGTCGTTGAGCTCCAGCATGGTGTCAGGAGGCGGATTGATTAGGACGTAGGACAGTGTGTTCTGGTGGTCGTTCATCTCGTCTGGAAAATGAGACAGAAGAGACCTTCAGAGGCGCTCTGGTGCCCTCCCTCGTCCTCCTTCATTATACAGTACATCAGCCAGGAAATGAGCCCTCTGACCACTGAAATATGAGTCTCTCTTGTTACTCTTGTTTTCAAGCTTCTAGTGAGGACGAAGGCAAAGTAACCCACGTACCGTATCGGAGCAAGTATGGGAGATGCTCTTTTGCTAGTCTGGTTGTTAATCTAACAGATGACTGTTACAACTGTTAACCATTACAATTTAACAATTAAACTGCATACTATAACAACAGAGTTTTTTTTTTTCTATTAATACAGTTTTGATGGAAACAAATGGCTAAATTTACAAATTGATTTTGCATTTCATTCACTTAATATTTTGACTATAGCCAGACGGATACTGGAATTTTGAGGCCGATATTGACATCTGGGGGTTTAAAATACTGAATTGCCTCAAACCTAGTACCCCAGTTTCTTATAACACATCAGCCTATACAACAACCAATACAGCAAATGGATTTATTTTTAACTATTTATTTTGGGTTTAAATCATATTGAATTCATATAATTATCAATTGTATTAATTTAGCTGAGGATACATTACTCGTTGATTTTTTTATTTAACCAAATATTAAATCTTTTTTTTAATTTGATGTAGTATATGTAAAGTTTTTTTATGTTTTAATAATCCATCTTTATCAAAATCAATTGCTTAATTTTTTAATTTAAAACCATTTTGGCCTTCTATAAACAGTTACCTGTAAATCTGCATTAGGCTACATAAACAGTGAACATTAACAGTTGCAACAACATTCTTTTATTGATTTCACAATATAGTTAAGCTAGCCATGGAAAGTGTTTTACACTATGGAGATCTTATATTTTATGAAGAATCAATAAGAGGAAACTGACTTAACATTCATTCACCTGATGAGTCATATTACTCTGTGTGTGTGTGTGTGTGTGTGTGTGTGGGTGTGTGTGTGTGTGTGTGTGTACAGTATATGTGTGTTATTTCTGTATGTGTGCTGTGTGCTCTCTGGCGGCGGCTCCTACTTGCGTTACGTGATGGACGGAGAAAGGAAAAGGAGGGCACATGTGTCTCCATGACAACCCACCTGCTTGTGGCCCTTTATAAAGCCAGGCGGGGTGGAAGAGAGAGAAGGGCTAACCGTTACTGACAGGGCACTTTGTGGAACAGGGGGAGGCCCATGCTGCCTGCTGACTGAAACAGCACCCCATGCGCAGCTTCAGAACAGAGCCAACATGCAGACAGCGTCCGCGGCTACGCCACAAGTTGATCTCCATCGCATTCCTTTTTTTTTTTTTTTTTTTCTTTTCAGTATTTTTCTTCTGCGCATTCCACACTGGACCAAGGCGGCAGGTTGCCATGCCAACGGACAACACTCAGCCCCCACGACCCCCTCCCCCCCGCCCGCCCAGAGTGACACCCCCACAGACACAGAGAGAGACATGCTCCAGCATCCGTCAAGACTGAAACCAAACGCAGAGCGACTCGAACCAAACCGAGTGAAGCAGAACACATTGGGAGTGTGAGAGTGGAAGAGGTCAACCTCTCATTTGTAAGTTACGTTGTTTTCTGTAACACTAAACATGATCAGCAAGTGGAGAGAAAATATGCTTGCATGATTTATGGGAGTGATGTAAGGACTGTACCAATTTGTTTCCCACTCTAATTCACACATTGTTATTGTAGACTACTCGGTGTATTAACTATGGATTATACCATGGTCACTGAAAATACTCCTTTTCTGATTAGTGGGCAGTTAAAACAAAGAAACCTTACATATACAGTGCAGTCAGAAAGTATTTAAGTCAGTGGTGTTTTTTTTATTTTTATTTTTTATAGTTGTGGCTCTGTAGTCCAGGACGATGAAACTGTGACTTTGAGGTGCTGGTGTTTGAGGCTGTTTGTTCATGAACAGTCTTGCTTAATTTCTGGACATAGGAGCAGACTATTGATCCTAACCACACCGACCAACCAACTGCCCTTGCTAAAGACCAGACTGAAGGCAAAAGGCCCCTCAAACAAGCAAGAAATAAAATTGGTCTAGACTTCAGTGAGTCATGTATAGAAATAAGAACTATTCCTACACTGTCTACCTAATAGATGCAATTCCTTGTTTCAGTGCTCTCTTGCACTGACCTTTTGTCCTAGTGACGTTCCAAATGTGTTCATTTGGATATTTAATGCAAGAAATTAATATTATATTTATTATGGTGGGTGTTAATCAACACTAGTAATGAAATAAATACAAACAAGATATATTCTGGAATTTATTAGTGTTTAGGTTGGTCTCTTTTTGTCAGCAAGTTTGGTCAAGATTGCATTCGTACTGCTACCACTTGGGGCGGCAGAAGCTGGAGGTTTCAACCATTTATCAGCTTTTCCGCTAACTGTTTACTTTCCTGGCCGCTTGCTAACTCACTTCAATTGTGCACTTTAGAAGTTAAACCACCGGGTTTATTTCACGCACACAAATTGTTCTTTGGAAATCCAGAGTGCACTTTAGAAGTTTAACCACTGGAGGTCAGCAAAAACAAAATGTTCAGCTGATTTAGGTTCTTCTTTAGGTTCAATGTGCTGGAGTACGGAGCCATGGCAACTAATGAACCACCACTATAAATCAGTGCACAAGCTCTACTTAACTGAACTAAAGCAACAGTGCTAACCATGCAGTACACTAAGTGAAAACAAACTTTAAGAATGAATGACAATCCAAACACTGCTTCTCTTTTTGCCTGTGGTTACATGGCCATGGTATAAGTGCGAGAATACACCTAGAGGTGTCCTGATATATGGAAATAAGAGGCAAAATGGTGGTGAAGAACGCATTTTCCTCTACCGCAGACTGATCTCATAAAGTGGCGTATGTATGACACGCCAATTCGTATGCCATTTTGGCGTGTTATCAAGACGCATAATTGCTTTTTAGCGTGTTTATCAACGCCGTTCGGCTGTCATTGACCTACATTATGTGTGAATTTTAGCCGTAGCGAGTAGTATGAAAGGACGTAAGTCCGCAGGGGGAGCTTGGTTGGGGTGGTGGATGGGTAAAGCACAGGACTTTCACCTAGGAGAGCTGGGATCGCGTCCCACGTGTTTTTTTTTAAGCCTTCCCCAATGTTTTTTTCCTAAACCCAACCGTTTATTGTTTTCCTAAGCTTGTGACGTTGGTCACCGTCGCGTTTTTTTGTTACTAAAGCCTTTCCCAATGTGTTTTTTTTTTTTTATACGTGTGTGACGTTCTCGTGAGTACAGCACGTATGTTTACATCTGCTGTATACAGCATAGACATACACGTGGATAGCTCAAAGTGCATACAGATAACACGCCATTTGGCTTTAGGAAAGTGGCGCGTACGTTTACGCAAAGTCATGATGCCATGTTGTCTACAGAGTTTTTTAATTTTCTGTATCAAGACACCTCCGATACACACATTATTCTTTATATATCTAAGCTATACATTTAGATTCTACATCTAACCTTCCATCCACAGACATAATGCATTCCGCTCCACTCTTTAAGCCATACTCTGATGCCCTGCAGTACTCTAGCCATTTGGAACGTCACCTCACGGAAACACAGAACAGAAAAGACCAGGTAGAGAGAGAGAGATAGTAGAGCGAGATAGTGAGAGATTGGCTGCTGATCTACCACTCATTCTAGCAGAACACACACACGCAAACACACTCATGCAGTAGAGTTGCGGTACTGTGATCAACCAGCTAACCTGAAGGCCTGGTCCCCTCTGTATACGGGTGCTCTGAAATGTCCTGCAACTCTGAGCAACGGTATTCACTGTTAACCTCAATATCCTAATTTGGTCATTTATATTTAACTGCAAATGCTATAATCAACCAAAAAAAGATCAAACTAAATGGGGGAAAAAAAAACCATCTAAAAATGGATATATCTAGTTCTGTGGATAAATGCAGTGCACTAATCTTCAAAGGATGCTGGTGAAAGGACAAATTCCTTTCCCCTCAAGATGGAACGTAACCACTCACATTGTCGTAAATGAGTTATAAACAACACACAGAATTACCTTGCAAATATCCTAGATTTACTCGATTCATGACATCGCTCGCAGTGAGATTAGAAACATCCTCTACAAGCCAAAGGAGGGAAGACAGAAGAGTCAGAGTCAGAGAGAGAGGGGAGGAGGAGGAGAGGAACAGAGGAGGGGGGAAACAAGAAAAAGAAATAAATCAGGCAGGCAGCGAATGCATTTGAAGTTTCAAAAAGAACTTAAAAAAAAAAAAAAAAAAAGGTGAGAGCAATGCAAAGAAGCCATGCATTGGTGTGTGCACAGAATCACTTCCAAATTGTTCATATGCCACATGTTGTGATCCTGTTGCAGTAATCCTCACTGACATTCATGGTTCATAAGATGATCT
The DNA here is from genome assembly GCF_010015445.1 of Perca fluviatilis. NCBI lineage: Eukaryota > Metazoa > Chordata > Actinopteri > Perciformes > Percidae > Perca > Perca fluviatilis. The sequence goes on from NC_053117.1 coordinate 29,400,865, forward strand.
TGAGCTTTTAGGGTTCTTCCTGAAACGTATTTCATTGACACGTTACATAATGTTTAGTTAGTAATGTAGTTGATGTAAATTGCAACACATCTGGAGCATGATTCTGCTTTTGTTTTGAAGCGTGAAGCTGGGAGGAGAGAAAAACTAAAGAAGTAAGTAAAGTACAGAAGTGAGCAGATAAGAGTACAGGCAACTGCAGTCTGTGATCCAATGCAATTGAGACAAGGTTTGGTGCTGCTGCATCTCCATGCGTGACGTGTTCACATCTACATAGTGGTATGATCATGACTGAAGTGGTGTGTATGTGTGATGGCACGTGGGGCAAGAGTTTGATGAGTGCGATACTGACTTGAGAAAATGATGTTTTCTGAAGGTTAATGATGATGTAGTGTGATGTTGTTGATCTGTACTATCAAGACGCACAGCACATGGTAAGATGAGAGAAAATGACTGGAATACAGATTGGAGTTTTCCAAACACGGCTGCTTTCACGGATGAAATAATGTTATTGGTTGAGAGTGGGTGAGGCACAATAATCACCTAAACTCAGATTTTTCTATTGAGTAGAAAGTAGATAGATCTGAGTCTGTCCTTGCTCAGAGAAGCAGGTCTGATTGGAGCTCATGCTTTGCTATGACTAGTTTTGGTCCTTTTTGAGTCAATGAATGCAACCTAAGTAGAGCTAACATGGCTACTAATCTAAACAATGTAAAATTAAAAAAGGATAAAACCAGAACTAAATCATTATTATTGATAAATCGTATAGTCCATAACATGTCAGAAAATTGACATATCTAAATATCTTTTGTCTGACCAACAGTCCAAAACACAAAGAGATTCAATTTACAAAAAAGATAATCATAGAAACAAGTGAAGCTGGAGCCAGCTAATTATATATATATAAAAAAAAGGAAATAAAAAAGGTGAGTCTGCAATTCTAATCCAATACAGTCTTTGTCAAATTCAGCGAATATCTCCGCACAGTCCACGAGCTGTCTGTTCTGTGTCTTTAGAAAAAAGATCTGGTGTTCATACACAGCCCTGGCTCTGCAAATGGGAAACAAAGTGGCTCAGACCGAGCCACACAACACTGTTCCGTTTGTGCTTGTTCCCAGGACAGGGGCGAGCACATGGATGTATAAAGGCAGTGGGAGAGAGAGGGACGCTAAATCTGGCACATGCTAACGTTCTGTAAGAGCGCCGATGGGAGGGGTGTATTTGTTTGGGTGTTGAGTTCAAATATGAACATATGACCATGATCTTTATCCAGAATCGCAGACTCCACCTTTAAATGATTAATTGATTATTATAAATCGATTAATCAACAAACTTTTTCAGCTCTACATGGCTTATGCGGTTTACTTCCTGCTTAATACAAAAAAACTCTTTTGCTGCTAAAAGAGAAAAATACAATCTTGCCAGAATAATTCATGTAGATTAGCTAATTGACCTAGACTGTAGTTCAAACCAGCCATACAAGCCCACAGCTTCACAGGTAACATTGGTAGCTAGCCTGCTAAACCTTCCATAACTATGATCATGAATGTATAAAAGGGACACCACCATTTTTTTTTTCTTTTCATTTCAGTTTCTCTTACGTTTTCTCACCTTAAAGCTGAGATTCTTACGCTCTACCCACTGAGGTTTCACTCAACAATTACATTATTTCTGCCTCGTGCTGCTGCAGCCTTAAAGAAATGTTTAAAGAACTGAAACTCCAATCTGCAAGAAACATTATCATTTTCATTATTATTTATTTTCAGGCAAATTATGAGCTAATGATTAAATAATTATAAACAAAATGAAAATAATTTAATTCATTTATAGTTAATAACCACTTATACTGTATTTAGTCTTGCTATAAAACAAGTAATATATCGTTAACTATTGCATTGAATTACCTTAAGTCATCAACTTTTACATAAAGATAAGACTGCCCATCACTTTTCTAAATCTCACGCCATCAGCTGTTCCACTCACCGTATCCCACGGTGGGCAGGCCCAGGTGCTTCATGCGATTCTTGACCAGCTCCGACAGCTCCTGTCGCTCGGAGCGTCGGTACAGGTTGAGTCTCTGCTGCGAGATACGCTCTGCCCTGCTGGACGGTTTGGTGCTCTTCCTGCTCAGCCGCCGGGCCCACTGCATGCTCTTCTTCCTCAGCAGAGGGTGCTCCGATTGGTCGCTCGCCGAGGAGTTTCTGTGGGCCGTCTTCTCCTTCCAGGACTCTCTGTGCTCGCGATGCTCCTCGCCCTGCTGTGTGTTGATGGACACCTGAGACTGGGAAAGCATCGTGACAGTGTTAACGCTGGATACTATGGGGGAATGGGTTTGTGTAGGTTTGACTGTTTTGTCATTTGTGTTCTATTTTTTTTTTTTAAGAAATATCTGCCTGCATGTCAATAAAAGCAAACTTCCATCTTTAAAGCGCCCATATTATGCTCATTTTCAGGTTCATAACTGTATTTTAAGGTTGTACCAGAATAGGTTTACATGGTTTAATTTTCAAAAAACACCATATTGTTGTTGTACTGCACAGCTCTCTCTCACTGCTGTAGATCCTCTTTTCACCTGGTTTCTGTTTTAGCTACAGAGTGAGACCTCTTTTCATCTTCTTCTTCTGTACTATCTTTGATTGCACTCGCACATGCTCAGTAGTTCAGATGTAGATCATGTCAGCTAGCTAACTCTAGAGACAGTAAAAGAGAGCCTGTTTCTCCAACTTTGGTCAGTTACAAGGCAGGATTAGCTGGGAGACTTCTAAATGAGGGCACACATGTAAGTAGTTCTTTTGTAGATTATGGTGAACTTGTGTGTGTTGTAGCAGTGCTTTGCTATTGAGAACGACGTAGCATGCTAGCGTTAGCATTAGCGTTAGCATGCTAATGCTAACGGTTAGCATGCTAACGAGCTAACGGTTGTGGTTAGCCAGCTCATTTCGGACTGTGACGTCACAGTCCGAGCCGATTTTGAACAGCTCACTAGGAGACTGAAGGCAGGACACATTCAGAAACCGCATCTCACTCAAAACAGCATGGATGGATTTATTTCAAAGTTTGTATGTGTGTGGAAGCACCAGAGACACAAAAGAACACCCCAAATCCCAGAAAAAGTGATTTTTTCATAATATGGGCACTTTAATGCTTTTGTAGGTGCCATTTCCAGGTGATTGCATTATAAAGATGTGATGTTATCAGCTTTACATATTTGATAAAGCCAGGAAAATGGCGGTCAGGTATTTTTCATTTTTGCGTGCTTTAACAGAAGGTGAATATCCAAACTAATAACAAGCACGTTTGGATCTTACCTGTGCGTTACTGCCCTTGCACTGAAACAAGACGGACAAACAGACATCCAAACAAAAATAGATGCAATGAGAGACGGGGGCATCCAAAGCGAACAAAATCATCAAAAGTCAGCACATTAAATAGTAAATATGGAGTATTTACTATTTTATTATTCACTATTAAAATGGTGGGAAATTAACATTAGCCAGCAATGGTACATTTCTGGTTTATGGCTGGTGAGTTTGTCTTATACTAGCCACCTACATAACCTGCCAAATATTATTTAGAGGCAGATTTCTATTCTAATAATCACACACTGGCTATTAAACTAGTTAAAAGTAATTGGGAACTTTTTGTTGGCAATGCAAACTGTGAGAAAATGTTAATTTCCTTATGCTTGGTGAAAAGAAAAAAAGCCGTTAAAAAAACAAATAGAGCAAGGAAGAACTGAAAAAAATCTTAAATTTGGAAAAGAGAGCAAAATAGGAGGAAAGTGAAAAGTGACCATGAGGGAAAGACATTTTAGGAGGAGAGAAATGAAAGCAGAAAAAATGCAACGCTAGGAAGGACATCGTGACATTTTTAAAAAGACAGAAGGTGAAGAAGAAGAAGGAATGAAGAAAACACAAAATGAGGGAATGAATAATAGAAGAAAGTTAAAGCCAAACCAAAAGCCAAAGCCAAACCGAGATGTCATCAATCAGATGTTAGTTATCTGATCAAACTGAACTTGCCTCTGAGGTTGAGAACATGTGCGACTCGGTGCGGTAGATCCCTATGGGGATCTCAGCGCTGGAGGAACAAAGCTTCTGGAAGAGTCTGCCGTAAGTCCTGATCCACAGGTCCTCCTCTGTGATCTTCATCTGAGGACGGAGAATGAGAATCGAGTAGATACAAGCACAAACTCATTCACTCAAACTTACAAGTGCTTATTAGCACTATGAACAGTTCTACTTACAGCACACAGGTACCCAGAGCCAGGCGTGGTGTCTAGACCGAGGAGAAGCCTCGCTATAGCGATCATATAGTCCTTAACGAACGACTGCAAAAACAGAGAGAATGACTGGGTTGAACTGTAGTAAACAAGCCCAGCCACAAACAACTTATGCAACAATTAGGGTTAGACATTTATGTTTATATGCTTCCTAACATATTGGGCAAATCAAGCCTATTTAATAATTTAAAAAACAATCCGATGCTCCCACACTTTGTCATTACATACATCTGTGTTCATTGCAGGGTAGAAATTACTCTTTTTTTGTATGCATGAAATATAATTCAATATTTATTTAGATATATTTCATAATTAACCACATGTTCAAGCCCTAAAGTCAGACCGTTTGTTATCCCACCTGGTAAAGCAGTGTATCCAACATGCTGATGCTGAACACTCTGCCTGCAGCAAACGGCAGCCGGAACATGAAGGCCAAGTTGGAGCCCTTATCACGCTCTATCTGAAGACAGAAACACAAAGAAAATATTTTAGGAACAGAGCAACCAGATGATACAATCTCACCTTTTCCTGTCTGTTTGCTGGACTATTGCTCTTTTGCTCTATCTCCAGGAAGACTTACAGTATGTGAAAATGAAAAAGGCCCGTTTTGAGCTCTGAAATCTTTAGTGGAGAGACACGATTTTAAAACACTGTGATGATGAAAGCTATCACTGTAGGCAGGAGCACATGAAAGATTCAGGAAGGCAAAAAGAAGCAACCATGATCGAGAGTCAAGATACTACTAAAACTCATGAACTTTGGTTAAAAAGTCTGGTTATAAGCTCATCAAATAAACATGAAAAAACATGTGAGTGAGAGAGAAAAAAACAAACAATTTTAAACATTAAACTGCTACAGATTATTTTACATAATCCAGCTCTGACAGGTCTTTCGAAAACACACTTGTCACAGAAAAGAAAAAAGAAATTTCAAAGACAAAGCCAGGTAGCCATAACATGGTTCTCCCTTCTCAACAGCTCACCTTCTCCAGTTTGGAGAGAGCGAGTGAGTAGCAGTCCTTGGCTCTGAACTGCATGAACCTCATGTTGGACGGGTGTGTGAGCTCAGTGATGATGCTGAGACTGGGGAACAACCTGAGCGAGGGGGGGCATGGAAGAAAGAGGGGATATTAGTGGAGAGATGAAATGCTTTGTGCTGAGGGGAAGACCCTGTGTGGCAGTGATACATGCTTTTAATTTTGGTTGTTAAATAAATAAAAGAGAACTTTTGGCAACTGTAGTTTGTCTCGGAGATGAACTCATTCACTATTCTGGCAAACTCCGAAAACCCCCCCCCCAAAAAAAACCCATTTACTTTCCAATATCTTACTGAGAATAGATAAGGAAGTTAATCAAGTGGAGTCTGGTGCACATTTGATCCAAAACTAGGAGGCTCAAACATAAACAGCCACTGACGGCACTAACTGTTTCCTGTAGGTTTCTACCGAGTGAAATGTGTTACCTGAACATTGTCTGGACGTTGACGATGGTCTTAGCGTCTGCCATGTAGTCCTCCTCAGCGCTCATGGTGCTCTCCTTGTCCACAACCACTAAGTTGTCAGCGTAGATTATGCCACACTGTAGCAGGTTGTCCAAGCTGGTCCATTCACAAAACAACAGTGTTTATTACGGCGTGACATGTCAGGAAATGTCTCCCCTTGGATAATATAACAATGGAATAACATTTATCTGTAATGTCTGCAATGTCTGTAATGTCTAAAAAGAAATCCACTAAGTAGTACATCACCAATAGCTGCTCTTTATTTTTATTGTGAATCCTTCCTTTAGTCAGAGCCTGAAACTAGATGTTGTGATGGCCAAAGCCCACTAAGGATTATGTTGCATTTTATTAATGATGCATGCATGCAAGTTGTGTTGTACTGCTGGTAGCTGTATTAAAAACAAAAAAAATAAAACAGCGAGCAAATTTTAATAATCCAAAACACATACCTATCGATCGTGCCTTTCATGTAGTAAACCATTGGAAAGCAGCAAATGGCCTCCAAAAAGTGGTTGTCTGGCCTGCAGGAAACAGGAAACATCACGAATGAGAGCCTCTCACACTAATTATCTCTGTAAAACCCCAGTGACAGAGTAGGACATTGTTGCTGTAATTTCCTGAAAGTTGCGTGTTGATCAGGGTGGGGGCAGATGCCGTTTTGAACTGTATTAATTGATGGTTTACTAGCCAACAAATATATGTTTAATTCTTAAATTCAATGGGAGGATTTCACTGGTTGCTATGGAAACCCACGAGGCTGTCACTTAGCCAGAGCTTTCCTGGCTCTCTGTCTGTGTCGTTTATCAGCTTCAGTGACTGTAGAGATTTGGCTGAAGTTAATGAAACTCACAGGGAGTTTGAGCAGCATGGATCACTGTTACACACACATTTCTATACATACCCCAAACACACAAATAGGCTTTCTCATGCAGAGAGAACTGTTGTTTATGAATAATGCAAAAAGCTATTTCTTTTATTTTGAAGCAAGCTAACCCATAGTTCCAGCTTTGCTCTACTGAAAGATGTTTTGTTCTTTTAAATTGCAGCATACAAAGCACTCGCCCCATTTTTTTCTTCCTTTTAAAATCACATGCGTCCACAAACAAATGCAAATATATGCTAACACACAAATAGGCACACATAGAGCCATTTCTTTACATCATCCAGAAATGCTTTTTATTAATAATGTAAAAAAAAAAATTCTATATCTTGAGGTAACCCCATATACTTCAAGCCATAATGACCAACTCTAGTATACTGCGGGCAATTCTGTCATGTGCTCATATTAACGTAGCAGATGATTTTTTTTTTATCAATGTCGAACTCTGAAATCACTGAAGTACTAATACACAAGGCAATTGCAAACAAAGTTCTCCTATCAATAAACCTTAACAACATCAATGTACAGTTGTGTTTTATCGGTCTAATATCTATCAACATGTGATCTCATCTTTATTGTGTACATGATCATAGATATAGGTAGTACATGTGTTAGAGGCCCGTTACATAAAACACATTACTCTTGAGTTTTTGATGTTATTGTGAAAATGTCAGGGAGTTTACATCCCTGTAGGAGTATGAACAAACAAACAAACAAACAAACAAACAGGGCGGTTAAAAGTCTTACATGTTGTCCAGCAGCAGCACTATGGGGTTGAGCTCCTTCCTGGGCCGATAGTAAGCGCGCAGAGGGACGATGAAGTTGTAGAGACCGTTTCCGGCCGTCTCTGCAGACACTATAATCAGCTTATTCTTGAAGCCGTATGCCTTGGCATCCTCGAAGCTGCTATGTGTGCAGCCCTGGATGGAGACAGACAATTCAACAGGAAGTCAGTCAGGTTTTAGTTGTGCTGTGCTCTAACTAGACATGTCACATAACAGTTTTTTGTTTATAAAAAAAGATGGTGATGAAAAGGTGAATGCATGTTTTTATGGTTTAATTCTGAGCGGTCTCTATTGTTATTCTGCGTGTGAATTCACCTTGTCGAGACGAAGGCAGCAGAATGAAGCTTTCTGTGGCAGGAGGTGGCACAGAGTTGGAGAGCTGCCGATGTAGGGCGAGTTGGGAGGGTAGCCCTTCACAAAACTGACGGAAAAAAAACAAGAAATGCCTCTGAGGAAAAAGTCCTATCAAACTTTAACAACATTATCATTGATATTGGATAATGTGAGTGAAAACCTTGACTGATATATTCTGCAAATACTGGCTTTTTTTTAATAAGTATAAGATATTTACAAGTAATGCTGCTTTTCATCTATGAAAAGAGTGTCCTTCTTCTCCACAGTTAAAAACAGTCTGTTAAACACAGTAATAGTGTGGACTTTAACGATTGAAAATAATAAAAAAAATGTACTGATTCATGATGATATAAATGGAGAATCACTGAATCCCTATTCATTAATTCTATCAATATTTCATTATAATAAATATCACCATTAATTGCAATGTTTTTGAATTTCATCCTTGCTGTTCATTTTAAGATTCTGCAGCAGTTTTGCTCAAATTACTAAGTTCTCTTAGCCTGAATGACTCAATCCTGCTCAACATCAACTACATCAACAATTACAATGTTCTTGTAGTCAGTTTAGTTTTAATCGGGTCTTATTTTGTTTGTCAATTTGGTCCTGTGTCCCATGATGTGTCAAGTGCCAGCTGCTATTGCCCTGATCAGTTTCATGGTGCCCTCTAAAAGAGATTCTGACTTTGTTAATAGAAGTCATAAAAAACGGATCACCACATGATGGCACTGTGGGACTTTAAGATGCGTGTTGTGTTTCCTACAGACAATGTTGTTGTCTTTATCTCCCCAACTACTGTGTCTGACAACTCTTAAGGAAGAAAAACTACCCAAGTCTCATGGGGCACAGTAATAGAGGCTCAGAGGGCAAGAGGACAATGTTATGTCCAACTTTGTGAGACTAACTAACAGTTACTTTTCAAAAAGCTGAGGTACAGACTGTGAGGCACAGAGGCACAAGCAATCTATCCTAAACTTTACTCTGTTGTAATGAAACCACATACAGAGAAAAGAGTAGAACTTAAGCTGCTGAGAGAAGCTGAATCCTCAGACTTGCTGAGTTGCTATCATGGCGACTGATAGGTCAGCCTTGAGGGGTGAGGATCTATGTAAGGACACACAGCATGAGCTTCACTCAAAAGGGGAAAGTGCTGACCCTCCCTGTCATGACATACACATTCATCACCGCCATGTCCCAACCTTACGGCATCATGACACACAGATTACACGCCTATACCAAACCCATCCATCTCTCCTCCTACAACCACTGAGCCATAAAGAAGAGGAGGACAGGTGACATCAATCTAGTATAGAGCAGAGGACGCCTGAACTATGAGGACATTTCACTTTTTTACTGCCGCAAGACAAGACATGCTGGGCTCTTCTCAATTCTCTTTATTTTGTTACACCTCGTCTACTCTCTCCTCCGTCATCCTGCCTGTGACCCGGAAATCAATATCAGCGCGCCATCTTGAAGGATGTCTCAATTCCAAAAATGCACCTCAAAGGAGAGAGGAGGCTCGCCAGAGGAGCTACGAGGGAAAGTCTTTGTAGCACCAGTGACGTATAAAATCCCCATGACACACAGCTGTAATATACAAACCATGGCAGCTGTGCCACACATCATATTTAGTCAACGTTGCTTTTAAAATGACATTTTACCAAAAATGTCTCATTTTGTTAAGACATCCCGTGTCTGCTTGTTGCCTCGATTTCTCTCTCCTCGACTATCTTCCTTTGCCTCCTTCGCTCGCAACTCAGGTTAGAGGGACTAAAATGTGAGGAGAGGAGGCGAGGAAAGGAATCGAGGATGTACACAAATAAAAAGAGGGGACTGTAAACTAACCACCAAATCTCTTTGGGTCAATAACATCACTTACTCTGACCCTACGGAGCCCTCGTCGTCAGATTGGTTGGTCTCATCCTCTGATTGGTCGCTGAGGAGGTCGCAGGGCAGAATGGCAGAGGAGTCGGTGATCTCTAGGACAGGCGCGATGCTCGGCCTGCGGCTTCCAGAGCCGTTCTCCGTCGGCAAGGTCAGCTTGCCGCTTTCCTCGGGAGGATCAGGGTTCTGGAGATCTATGGCTACAGTGCCTGAGAATGACACAAGGTTATCGTAGGTAGCAGCAAACTACACGGCCATTTAGAAATAGTGCGTGCAGCACTTTCACTGTAATGTGTTGTTAAGTCAACAGTGAATGTTTGTCTTAGAAAACGCAGCTTTTTCATATTGTAAAGTAATAAGGTCCATGTTTAGCTTGTTCAGCATCTTTGCCACACACAATCCTATCACTCCTCATCTTTAGCTCAGCTGAGTTTGAGGAGAAAATGTGTTGCTTTCTGAATCATGTAATTGTACTCTCAAGCTGCAACAAATGGCATGCAAACAGTATTGACATTGTGTTTGTAATATGATATATATCCACAATATATCAGATACATAATATATGCAATACATATATCATCTTTTATGTGAAAATGTGATTTTGTTAGTAGAACAATAATGAAATATGACTGTGTCTTGTACAGTGCATAACATACTATTAATTGCAAAATGTGTACACCATCAAATTACAGGACTTGTAGATAAGTGTGAAAAGGTGATGCATCATGCCCAAACTTACCATATGCAGTGGCCTGATCAACTTTCACAGGTCAAAGAAAAAGCACAACACAATGATGTCAGCCATGAAAGTAAAAACGCATGTAAGAAAAACGTCATGCATAACAGTCAGCGAAAGCATACAGCATCACCAAGGCAGCCACCACTCAGAAATGTTCAGTGTGAGTAAATTAACACCAGCAACAAAGCATCCATTTTCTCGTCCTACACGGAAACCCTTTCAACCCAACAAATGTAACGGTCTGCAACACCTCCTTTATTTTCTCCTTTCTTTACCAACATCAAAACATGATTTTTTTTCCCTGCCTCTGGCTCTCTGTCTCACCCATGCTGGCGATGATGCTGTGCACGGGCAGCCTGGAGGGGGCGTCGTAGAGGCCGGTGACGGACAGGCCCTTGTTGTGCTTCTCCTCTTGTTTGAAGATGAAGGCTGAGTTCTCCTCCTTGGTGATGTTGATGTAGTAGCAAGTGTCGGGGGCAGCCATGATGTGGCGGGGGCCGGGGTTCAGAAGGATGCTCTTGTTGTCCTCCCTCTTCACTCCGATCAAACACACACCATATCTGGGAGGTGAGCGTGAGTGTGCAAAGTTTAAAATGTGTTGTGTTTTGCTCCCAGAGACTTTAATGAGATAAAATAGCATTATTGTGTCAAGATTAAGCTAGTGGAAGTTTTACTAACTTCTTATGGGCGTGGAAAGAGGCGTAGGTGAAGCTCTTTCCATCATACTCCCCAAAAAACTTGCTGTCACACAAGCGGATGTGGTAGACCTCGTTTCCAGAGCAGCGTCCATACATCCTCTGCCAATGCTCCGGTGACAGCTGCCCCTCCCTGAAACAGCATGATCAGAATAGTTACTACTTAAATGACAGTAACATGAAGTTTCCAACTTACTGTTAGCAAACAGCAGCCTCATCTTAAAGGAATAAAAACACATAATTTTGTCCTTGAAATCTTGCCAGAATATGATATAAATTACTAAAAACTAAATCATTTTGATACTTAGAAATCATTTTGGACTTTATGCGCAGCTCACCAGCTCTCATTTCCCCATAGACTGATACATCGGTCTGACCTTGTCTGACCTATTACCTTTCATGACCCTATACCCCCCAGCCTCCTTAATTCTCATCACAGTTATGATCAAAGGAGAAAAGGCTGTGAGATCAATCTATTAAATCACTTCATGTCCTTTACAGTATTACTTTTAATCAATATGAGAAAAAGTTTAAATTAACACCTGCCAAAAAGAAGTCTATTCCCAGCCCTGTCCCCTTAATAGCCCCAAGCCGGTGCAAGTTCCCATAATGGAAATTAAAATGGATGTGCTGCTGTGGACGATAGAATGAAAAGATATAGTGGTCACCTTGCAAACATGACAAACAGCCAGATTTATTGCCTAACAAGAACCCGGGCAAAGTTTACTGACTTGACAGTGACAAGTTTCTGCAGTGGCTGACAGTACAGTAGTTAGCTCTGCAGAGACAAAAAAACAGGTCTAGTCTGTATAACTAAAAACTCTGCTGCAGTAGTTTCAGTCATATTTCTCGAATATTAATCAAGTAGGACTGAATCTGTCCACAAGAATAATGACACAAAGGGATATTAAACATTAACAGGTCACCCAAAGTTTGAACGATTCAAAAAATTATAATAAATAATTATAAAAGGTATTTCTTAGGTTGAGCTGCTCTGGAAGCAGAAATAATGTCAGTGGTTCAGTTGAATCTAAATGAACAGAGTAAATATTGATACCACTCTTATGTATATCGGGTACACAAGAAGCTGGAGCCAGAAGACCCTTAGCTTAGCTTAATTCAACAAATGGAAACAGGGCAAAAACATCTGCCTCTGTCATAAATTAACAAAATCTGCCTACCAGCATCTCTAAAGCTCACTATTTAACATGTACTATCCTTTTTTTGTTCAATCTGTTCAAAAACTTCTTGGGAGGAACATTTTGTTAAAGAGCTAGGCTAGCTCTTTCCCCCTGTTTCCAGTGCCTATTCTAAGCTAACTTGACCATGGCTTCATATCTAGCAGACAGATAGAGTGGTATCCATCTTCTCATTCGACTCTCTGCAAGAAAGTGATGAAGCGTATTTCCTGTCCATGTCAAAATACACCCAATTAGATTACTTTGGCTTTCTTATATTTGATAACTTTCAAATCATTTAAATGCAATACATGTATACTGTATGACTTTGGTGAGAAAGATTCAGGATCATAACGATAACTCACACTATGAAAAAATGACCCTCTGACAGTGGATATCACTGTAAATAAATTTTGATGTTAATTTGCAGTTATTGTAAAATAATAGCGAGTACTCACTGTCCTCTGGAGGTGTGAACCAAGAGTGTGACTAAGGTAGATGTGGCGGGACACACGCAGTTCAGCGCCAACATGGCATACTTGAACTCCTCTTCACATACTACATGATCTGATAGAATTGGATAAATTGTAATAATACAGCATGTATGACTTAGAAATGTATCTATAAGAAAACAAACTGTAGGTAGGCACTCTTCCTGCACTTACCTGCAAACTTAACATGGAATTTATTTTCTGGTTTGAGAATTGGGACAATTAGAAGCAGCCCTATGTTCCGAACCATTGAAACAGTATATACTCATGCAATCTGAATCAATGAATTAGACCAGTTAAATTTTGCTCCACCAACTCATACGAAATCTGTCAATAAATCACACAGAATCACCAACCTCTCCGCTAACGAAAGTGTGAAGTGAAGTATGTACGCATATGCACCATTAATTTTATTGTAGAGTGTTTATACTGGAAACAAAGTTCAAGACTGATTCCTGTTGACGTAACTCACAGCAGCAGTTCGGTCGAGCTCGTTCCTGCTGCTGAGGATGAAGCAGGCCTCAGCATCATCCATCCTGAGCATAGACAGAGAGACGAACAGAAAGAAACACAAACATGGTTCATGGGTTGGCGACTGTGAAAAGGACATTCAACCAAACGTAAAAATGTATTATTTTACGGTAATCAATTCCTTAAAGAAAAGCTACGCAGGGATGAGTGTGAATGTCCTGTGACAATGGCTGAAAAGGTGAAAAGCTGCATTCTAGCATGAAAACAATCTGCTGTCGTTTGAAACTTAGAGTGCTAGCAACATCCGAGGGGCATAGATCAGTTATGTGTGACAGAAAAATCATGTTCTGTGAACTTTAAGACAAATGCAATATGTGGTGATTACAAGAAAATCTTTCAGCATAGCAGGGATGATATGAGGTTTACCTGGCTGGGTGATTTTACCAATTTCAGATTACATTTCAGTGCAGGAAATTGCCATTGCATCTAATATATATAAAACCATGAGTGGCACACTGGTCCCGTTATATTTTGTAGGGACAGAAACTAATCTAACAGGTCAAACATATTCCAACGTGATCCATCGTCTGTGGCCTTTGATGTGAGCAGATGATCAGTGCAGAGTAAAATCCCATTACACTGATGTGCAAGCAGACGGCAGGGCGGCCAAGTGGACTTGTAAGTACCTCATCGCACTTCAAGGTCTCCGATTTGCCAGTGGAGGACTTGAACTTTACATTTACATTTTAAGTAATTGCAAGATTCTTATCCAGAACCTAAAATGAATAAAATATAGATGATGTGCTAGACTTAAAACTCTTTAGGGCCCTACCTTGCACCTTACACCCAAAACGCACCTATGAATTAATGAAGACACTAAGAACAACCCTTTTGAACCATGCGCCACACACAGACCCTTTTTTCCGCCGTCAAACTAGCAAAAGTGGATTTGGACACGCCCTAAACGCACCTACGCCGTGTGCTTAAATCGTTAAAATAGGGCCCGTAGACTTAAAAAGGACATGACATGCACGTTCAATCACTTTACTAGACATAAACACAGGGCCTGGTTTCACCTAGCCTGATAATCAGATTGAATTGCCATTTTGTTTCATTTCATTCATTAAAATCACACATGTGGGCAGCGATACAGAGGTCTAGAACCAGGCTTCACCAACTAACCATCAAGATAGGAGGAAGTTATTTGATATAAATACACTATTTGGTGCATATGCAGTTTACTCACTTGGCCCTCATCAGGTCCTGGTCTTTGAGGGCAGATCCTTGCAGGTAGATGACCCTCTGGGACCACAGAGGGATTTGGAGGATACGGCGAACCTGAATGTCTATCTCTGTTGGACACAGGATCACCACATAGTAGTCCTGCAACACAAGGGATATGAAAGCATTTATTAAAAGCATGCTTAAGTTAAGTGTGTTACTGCACAAGTAACACACTTAACACACAAACACACACTACAAGAAGTATCATTTATTGTGGAACATTCCATTCATGCATCTATCTTGCATATCCTACATTTATTCCACAGGAGTACAGAAAATGTTATTATATGTTATAAATTGGAAGAAAATGTGTACACTGAAACAATCTGAATCTGTTGTCATTCAGCTTATCACATAACCATCCCCATGCTGATGGCAAAAAGCAGCCTTTGCATGTGGAATATTTATACTGATCCACGGTTTTGTCTTGGTACTGTACCTGTAGTCTGGGATGAGCGTAGAACTCGTTGAGGAAATCCATGAGCAGGTCAATCTTCAGCGAGCTGACACACAACACCACATGCTTCTCTGTCTGTGCCCGGTGGCGGCTGTAGTTCCCTCCTAACTTTTGGCTCTCCATCCACAGGTATGCTAGTTCTTCAAACTGACACAATGACAACAACATCGACGTGGTGTCAAATGCAACAAGAATATTTGCTGTCTGGACTCAGACGGTCAAAGCGCTGAAGAGAGAACTGCTGATGCAGTAGTTTGCTAGCAGCAGGAGTTCATTTCCATTTCTTACCCAGAACATGATGATGAAGTGATGAACATGTTTGTGATCTTAAAAAAATAAATAACACAGAGACTAGGTGGATATATCACGCAGCAAGTGTGAGCCAGCATGACATGGCCTAAATTATAGAATTTGCAGATTTCTTCTGCAGCTAAAAATGTCTAAAGAAGTAAGCACTTTATTTATTTTTCATAGCTGCGATAAAAAGTAATTTCATATTTGATGACAGCCCAGCGAAGGTCATCACTAGATGCACATCATCATAAGAAATCATTCATTTAAGACAGGACCTAATACAACGTTTACTAAATGTTCGAACCCCTCACTGCACTTTGGGAAAAACACAAGGTTAGTTTACCCTAGTAACCAGTGGTTACCTGCAGTGGGAGCACCACCAGGGCAACACAGATGAGAATGACCACCAGCAGCTGGGAGGGCCAGATTTGTGGCGTGACATCCCCATAGCCCACAGTGGAGAAGGTGACGATGCAGAAATAGAACGAGTCAAACAGGGTCAGGTGCTTCCCGGCTCTCTCTAGATGCTGGATTCCACAAGCTCTGCAGAGAGATAAGGAATTATATAATATAATATAATATAATATAATATATACACACACACACAACACTATCTGACTATCTTCCACTGTGTATTATGTTGAAAGTTTCTAATTTAATAAATAATGGCTTAAAGCATTCAAACAAGGTTTTGTGTTAGAATTTGTAACATTCCAAAATCTTAATTTTGCCTTTCTTTAAATAATTGTTCATTTCTTATACTGCAATGTAACTTTTATTCTCGTATTTTATCTGTTTTAGATTTTTTGCGTTGTTTTTAACTGCTCTTTGGTGTTTTATGTAAAGCCCTTTGAATTGCCCTGTTGCTGAAATGTGCTATACAAATAAAGCTGCCTTACCTTGCCTTAAAGATTTTAATTTTCACTGCAAATGCATATCGGTTCCAAATATCAGTTTCACTAACTAATGATCGGTATCTGCCTAGAAAAACAAGTATTGGTCGATTCCTAGTTTTATCCTGGTAGAATGCTTATCCAATTTGCCCCAGATCAAAAGGGCAGTAGAGTAAATACAGCGGAGGCTCCTGATCAGTATTTCATTTTAAGTGACACTGTCGATTGCTCTGTCGGTTCCACCTCCCTGGCTTCTGCTAATTCATTTGTGTTTTTTGCATTGATAAATTGGAGATTTAATGAAACCCCAAGGCAGAGGGGAATGAGGATGTCTAACAGGACAGAGTAAAGTGGAAGAGGTGGGTGCTGGCTGGTGGCTAAGGCACAAGAAGGCTGTTAACGTTAAAGTGACAGCTTAAATCCAATTAGTGTTATAAAAGTGGAAATCAATGAGCCTGCTGCTCATCACTATATTTGGTCACAAAATAGTTTAAACTTTAAGATGACAAATGCCAGGGTCTTTATTTTGTTTTATTTGCATTAAAATGTATTTACATTTTCCAAATAGCTTTCATATTTACTATTTGTTTTTGCCAGTAACAGTAGCTAACTGGTGCTAACTCCTGCTGTTTACATTTTGCTGCCTTTTCATGGTATCTTTTAGTCAAATTTTATCTTGCTAGAGAAACTGTGCACTCCACCGCTGTGCAAATAACAGCACAGCATGTCTGCTTACAAAAACTACATTTTCAATCTCTACTTTTACAACATAAATAGCTTCTTACAAATAATCAGCCGTGTCCAAGTAGGGGTGGGGGAAAAAGATATCGATACAGCAAAGCATCATAATATCATCCTTGGAAATACTGTATCGATACATGGATGCCAAGAATCAACCTTTTATTAGGTCCTTTTTTAGTACTGAAATAATTAAAATCAATTGGGTTTTTGGTCCACTAGATCGTTAGATGAACAAACAGAGAAATGTATCGTTTTAGATACAGCAAACAGATGTTGACAGAAGTTTTCCTTTGGGCACATCATTTTAAGATAGCAAACAGGTAATAAATTGCAATATATCGAAGAAAACTGCATTATAATTAAAATCGCTATAACATCGTATCGTGACATAAGTATCGGGATAATATACCGTGGGGCCTCTGGCGATTCCAACCCCTATCCAAGACATGCACACTGCAAGATAATGTTTTTTTCTGAGCCATTGGTACACAGTTCAGGAAAGTTCAGATTTTGCAGTGAGGGTCAATAAAAAGGTCTAAAAGCCTCAATCACAGATAAGTCAGAGATAGCATGTCTGTGACTAAAAAGAACAGAGGTTCACTCACCCAGTGAAAACCAGACACAGTAAGGTGCAGATGAGGATGAACACCTGGTTGAACATGGCAGAGTGGGTCCGCTGGATGGCACGATGGAAGTCATTCTGGACACAGGAAAAGACCTTACTAGAAAACCAGGTTTTTATTACCATATCTATACTAACGACTGCAAATTAAAATACATTTTCCATTTTTGGAATACCGGATACAACATTTGTAAGTTCTCAATAAAAACTGCATCAAAACACAACTTAAACAATGCGTGAAAAAGTCAGTTACTGTCTTTACATTTATTAACCTTGCCTTGACGATGGTCTGGATACAAATTAACACAAAAAGAATCTGCCCTACATTCTTTACACATAACCTATTGTATATTCAACTCCACTGTCCTCTCATCTTGGATCATTTGTATAACTATATTGTGCTTTCTCTTACTATGTCTTGCAATGTACAGTAGGAGCTCACGACTCATTTTCAGTTGCATCTTGTTTGCATGTTCTGCCTGCCACCACCTGCCTTCACCGCCTCTCCAAACTGTCCCTGCTTTCTCTCCATGTGCTGGTCTGCTTGGCATCAGATTCTACCATCTGCCCAACTAACATCTTGGCGTGAGGCAGTAGTCTCATCTGAATGACAGCGAAAGGGACACACTAGACCAGTTGGATATCATCTAATTGCTTTGAATTCCAGTACCAGTATCTTTGCACTTATGGTAAATCCTGGACAATATTGATACTACAACAACAGAATTCTGTGCACTAGGCATTTTTTTATCCCTTCTGTGTTTCTGTGCTGCAATGCAGTGTTAGTCTGTTTAGTTTAGTTTTGCCTGCTGTTATGTGTCCATGTACAGTATAGAACTACAGTATATTAAGTATTTGCACGCTTTGCAGTTGCATCACTAACCTCCAGCAACTGCAGCTGGTTGGATAATGAAGATCAACTGAACGTGAGTCATAGCTACAGCAGCTCTATGTAACCGTCCATACAAGATACATACATGAGAAAATTGCTGTACTATGTATGTGGATCTGTTCAATCTTAAACTGAAAGCCCGAGATGGATTAATATTATTTTTAAGGCTATTGTGAAAAAATGTCCTCCATCTCTAGCCCCTCTTATCTTTTCTTCAAACAAGTGTCAGCTCAGTTAACCTGAGCAAATGTTTGGTGTTAGCTTTGACAGCTAAAGTAAACAGTGTTAATGCTAACAATTTTACATAAACAAATGGAGCTGAGAACACTAGCTTCAAAAATATGCATCAGCTGGTGCACAGTGTCAGCTAACCACCAAGAAAAAAATGTCCCTGCTCAATATAATTCTATCCAGAAAGCTAAATTGTATAAACTCACTCACAGCTAATGTACCTTCAAAACCCTCAGTGGTAAAAAAGAAAACAATATGCAATACAGTTTGTACAGTACAATAAATACATTATTGAAAATACTTACAATCATGTTCTCCAGGGCACCTTTGGCTAGCCAGCAGTTAAGAAATACAGGAACGAATATGTTTCTCAATGGAGCCCAGAAGATCTTAAGGAAGAAAGAAATGAAAGATGGAAGAGAAAATGGGTGAAATACAGTATATCAGTGAAATACTAATCTGTTAACATACAGGACCTGAGAGATGATAGGAAATCATTATCCTCGATACAGGGAAGAAAGAAAGATTAAATTAAATTTACCTTGGGTGAGGAACACATGGTATTGGGGCATTAACATTAGATGTATTGCTCAGAGGAATACAATACCAAAATGACATTGAGCCTGTGCTGATCCATTTCTTATGGAACACACTGACAGCTCAGTTGATGAAATGAATTACTCACTGTGATTATAAATGGCACTGAATTGATCATCTCCAATATAAAGGATATCTGGAAGATCTGCTCCCAAATGTTCCCCTGGAAGGAAATTGATGGGGAAAAAAAGTCAATGAACCAGTAAAAGTGCAGATTGTTTTAGAGAGAAACATAGTCCCAGTAATAATGACCATTGGAGGAAGTCAGCTGAGACATGAAAACAATACTGTATTACAGTTTTGAATGCTGTGACTTGTAAGACCATGTCACTCTAATGGTTGAGAGAAAGAAAACATGCTTCTTTGGTATATTAAATTTTTTTAATAATCTGAGTTTATCAAAGCTTGAATGGAGAGGTCAGTGATTAATATTGGGTCAGGAAACAACACTCACTGACCTGTTTTTGCTCTTGAGGCATTCAAAGTAAGTGCTTGTTTCTTGAGCATATTAATGATGCTTTACAGAATTATTATCATAATCTTTTTAATTAAATCTCTCTTCATCACAAATAGTGTACATCCTTCCAGGCTTTTTTCGAAGAGTTTACTTTGTAAACTACTGCTTACTGCATTCTCTGCTCTTGCTTCTGGATATGTGTTATGCAAATTAAGTTTATTAGTATCCATGCATTATTGCATGCTGAAATATGTATTCAATAAGGATTTGAATGAAGGAAAGCTAACCTATTTCCAAACAACAGATGAAAAAAAAACACTAATTTATTTTAAGACAGAAAATACATGGCATGTTTAAAGATGTAGGCTTCATCTTAAAAAAAGAAAAGATAATATAATATATACATACAGTAAAAGTATGACTGCAGCTAATTGAAAAATTGGCAAGTGGGACTGAATATTAATCACATATTGAGAGTGCAGCTGAGTTAACAAGGTGCAGTTCAGCGGTGGCTTCTGTCTATGATGGAGGTACTAAAAAGCTTAGTGAAAAAAAACATTTTACAAGGCTACATTTTAGCCTCATAAAATCTATGCAGTATGAGTCCCTAACAGCCTTCTGAGAGAGAAAAAAACACATAGCAATTGGCAAGAAATACAGAAAAAGAAATAAACAATTGAAAAAAATAAAACCCAGACAAAACTTCAGGATCACCATAGGGGAAGGAGCTACAGGACTCTGGACCCTGAAAAGATGCAGACTTAATATTTAAAAGGTGTTGGTGGTGTTAATACGAAGGGTCTGTCTTCTACATATTTGGTCCCCATATCCTTAAATCCCAAGGTAATTTAACCTCATTGTATCCAGATGCAAACTGTGGGAGTTTTTCTTTAATGTCTTAACCAGGGGTCTTCAACATATTTTAGACGAAGGACCCCTTAGCTAAAAGAATAACAGAGCAGGGACCACCTACTAATATTGTATAAAATTGAGTTGCATATTAAAGTGGGCCTATAATAATGTGTAGGGTAGCCTTAGGCCTTTAACTAACTACTAACCTCTAGGGGTCACGGCCCCCCTGTTGAAGATCTTTGGTCTAAACATACCAAGTAACTAGTAAACAGAATGCAATGTTTTGCAATTCATCCCACAACCATTTAATAACTTGTATTGTTCTTTTATGGAACTTCATATTTCTGATTGCTGCTGTGTCAGAGTGGTTTTGTGTGACCATATTTCAGGTTGTATTTATAGTGTGTTGGACTTCATTACATTGCAAGCTGTTTTTAATATGTTGTCCACCTCATTAACAGACTGTACATTACTGTTTATGAAGGGCAAAACTGCCTCTGCTTATGCCTACTCATTAGCAGCGGAGGGATCTCACACAAGGACTGACCCTTTCTATTTGTGGGAACTTTTCCATTGAATACATAATGCTGACATTACTCACTACTTGCGCAGTCCTCCTTTTTAAACTCATATGAACTGAGGACCAACGTGTACCTTTAGAGGACTTGCATAAATTAAACAAAAATAACACTTCCAGCTCTGTGAACTGGTTTATGTAACTTGTTTCTGAGGCAGAGTGTGTGATGTATGAGTCTAAAATTAGTGGCACAAGTCTTCTTCCTATCTTTGACAGGTGCCCTGGAACTGACTCTTGGACTGGACGTTGAAAGCTGTCAGATCAAATCAAATCAGATTTAAGAGAGAAACTGTGCACTGTGGACCAGCTCCTTACCTTGTAGCTGAGATATGTGATAAGCATCGTCTCCAAGAAACTGATTAAGGCCACTGTCACCTGGGGCAGAGGGGAGAGGAAGATAAATGAATCCAGCAAATGCAAATTCAGCTCTTCTGGCTAGTCAACCTTCGCTGAGGAACTAATGTGCTCTGCAATGCGTTTATCTAATAAATGGATCCTAGTGTGTTTGGGTTGAATCCTGCATTAGGATTCAGTTAATGCAGCGGAATTTGATTTATGTGCACTTTTATTGGAGTGTTATTAGTCTTACCTGTATCGCCCATACAGGTTCCCGTCTGGTAACCCAGAAAATCAACGACCTGTCAAAAACCATATGAAAGTTTTCCTCACGCTTCAGTGCACCTCCATGTAATTGTGACATAGAAAATGAACACATTTCACAATGAAATGCCTTTTTGACTGAAACATACCAGTTGATTTCTGTTGAGTCTGCTGTGTTGTTGTTGTCTGGACATATTGCACTGTGGAGCAAAACACAAAAAGAGTGTGAATGTGAGAGAAAACATTCCTGCTGGGAAACATTTCCATCAGTTGGTATGTTGCCATAAAGAACAAACCCAATGTGTCTCTAAAAACTGCTGGCAGTGAGCACAACACAAACAATGCACTACTTCTAAATGACTGCATAGAGTCAATTCATCTGCTTGGTTTGTAATACAATACAAGAGGTATAAGATAGATGGCATTAAAAATGATTAAAAAAAAAGAAAACAGAAAAAGTAGCTAGCGCAGCAGCAAATGTTATAAAGCTACAATCCAGAAATTATGGACACATCTCGAATAGGGGATGATGGATGAGTTTGGTGGCAACTGCCGAGCATGATGCTCACCATAGGTTGCCGTTGACCTCCTTTGGGTTATCCAGGCTGACTCTTACTATGTAGAGGACACAGGTGAGGATCTTCAGTGAGAAGTTGAACAGGCGGATTCTGAGGCCTGTGGACCGACAAAGACATACATACATACGTACTTAATGTAAGTGATGATCACCTGAAAGTGAATTTGTTTAGGTCTCTGCTATTTTGGTTGTAGGCTTTACTTTAAAGCTCTGCACCCTCTCTGATCATTGTCTCACACTTTTCCACCATCTTCAATTCATTGAGAGTCTGCTGCTGACAACAGATGCAGCCAGATTTCTCCTCAGTAGAATACTGCTTGAACACCAGTTGTTTAGGTGAATAAAATGCCTGTAGCGAAAGGCCTAAAGAGACTAGATCTGCTGAAGCTCTGAAGCATGACTAATGTAGTTCTATGCTGCTCTGGCACCCTGTCACAATGGATTTCCTCTGACGCATAGCTTTCAAATACTCCAACAGGAACACAAAATAACACCACTACTTTTTATAGACTAATAATATAAAGATATACGACTGGTGGGATTGCACAGAAATAGGCAAGAGGGATAATAATGTTTGTGGAATCACAATTGCTTGTTCGAATATGTGCAGGCGTATACTGATAAGCACACACCACCAAATATGCAGAACAGAATCTTGGCTGCAGACATGCTTGCTAGACAGAGAGTGGTGCTAGTTGGGTCCAAGTCCAATCAGCCTCAGCAGCTAACTAATCTCTCGTGACACGACCTCTTCGGATGAAGCCAGGGTCAATGTTAAAATTATTTGAAACTAGATAAACTGCATTGGAATAGAGCAACATACCCCTGCAGACTAGTGTGACATTTTTATTAGATTATGTTGTTTCATGTCAAAGACCGTGGTGGCTTAGTGACAATGACAAGTTGAGGGAAAGACAGCAGAGCCATGTCAGTCTTGAGGATATGTTAACGACATGTTCTACCAGAGAGACAGAGTTGCAACTAGATGCAAATAAGTGGCTTCCAGACACACTGCACCAAACCGCTGAGCTGCACCAATGACTTTTTCAGATATGTTGTGGCATTGCCAGTCTTATCTCCTACTGAGAAAAACACTGCAGCCCTGCTTCATTTCTAAACAAATGAGCCATACTCTTCTGTCCTTGCTGAGCCACAGTGTACTATACACCTAAATACACAATGTTTTACAATGAGCCAGCTAATATAATAACCCAACTGAGACTGGAATGGGATATGCATCATCACTCACTGCAATTTCCAACATTACGTTTTTATTTGTTCATTTAGATTAACCTATCCAGCGGCAGAACGCCTCGTACCATTTGCATTATGGGAAGAGAGGAGAACGCTGTGATGTTCCCTGTCGGCTGTACTTACTTGACCTTTGGTTTTTGATGAAGAAAAGCTTCAGCCTCTCCTTGAAGGTGTTTTCGTTGACATAGAACTCCACCTGCACCCTGTGGGGAGCAGTGGCAGGATGTCAGTGTACACAGGTGAGCAGCATGCACGCAGCGCCTCCCGCCAACATATACAGTATCAACACAGAAATGACCAGAAAATATTTGACCAAACAGTGTAAACCTTTCAAGGTATTATGTAATTACTTGTGGGGAAAGAAACATAGATTTGCATTGATATTGGACTGTCGAAACCAGTGAACAGTAAATGTAACATGTACAAATTGTTATGGTCCAGGCACATTCATACGTGTAATCATGTTTGCATAAGGGCTACACACCAACACAATACCTGAGTTTCAGTACTAATACCAAAATGATATACTTGGTTTCAAGAATATAAACATGTTTTGCATCAAAACCCAATTTTTACAAGATCTCAATGCTTCAGGTATCCACTACTGAAAACAGTCCCCAAGAAATGTGCTATTTATTCCTGTTTGGACAGGTAAAATGTACCATGCCCATCGGTTTCAGATAATTATTGAGCCTTTTTTTAGATAATAGTATTTATCAGCTGACTGAGCTGATTGGGATTCTCAACTTTGGGTACATGAGTTTGATACTTGATGCAAAGGATACATTTCAGTCAGAACATAAAAAGTATTGAGATTTGATACCCAGCCTTTGTTTACATCCCGCTATTACTTGCAATTTCAAAATAGTGTTGTTATAGTTAATTGTGCCATTTCTATAATTGTGTTGGGTTAAGGTTTCCAGTAAAAAAAAAAAAAAAAGACTACAAAGTTTGCGCTTTTTTGCAAATCTAGCAGAGAAAAAAAAAACTAAGTCTACCTTCTGACTAATTCGGTTACCCTCAATTTCTGTCAGTCATTATATACAGTTCCCACCTCACAATGCAACAAAATCAGCCACAAATGCACACAAGTTTAAATCTTAATGTGTAGCACTGGTACTTAAATAGAAGCCTATCTTTTCATTCACTGAAATTCTCCTAATGGGGATACCAGTGAATCATATGCATACTGTAAAGACATGACACATACCGAGTTAATTGCTCTACTGAGACATTAATCCAAATTGATCATTGTGGGTGAAACAAGCACTCGGGAGGGTTTAATAATGATTAATATTGTATTAATATTTTATACACACATTTAGTACCCAACAACAAATGTTGTTCACAGTTTATCCAACATTCTGACAATTTTCTTCTCATACAGTAAACAAGTGAGAAAATGAACTGATTTATATTAGGCATTAAGTGTTCATTAATAATTGACAATCACCTCCCATTAAAGACTACAGTACTTCAAATCAAACGGCCTGTGTTCTTCCTTACACATACAATGACAAATCTGAAGCTATTAAACATTTGAGCAGACATAACACACTTTAATAGGCTTGGGGACTTGACCAAACGGCAGCTTAAACACTAATGGTGATATAGCTACTGTAGATATAGGTTAGATGAATGCAGATAGTGAGACAGGTCTATTAACAGGTTACGTAATGTAGAGAGCTTGTTGTCACTAATGAGCAGGGAGGCGATGTAATAATAGCCTTGCAGTTCCAGCAGGGACCCATAGAGCCTTCTACCTTGTCTGACAAGATGAGTACAGGGTGCAGGAAGACAAGAGAGGAGAGAGCAGGAGGGCAATTACAGCAGCCAAGTCCCAAGACACTGTATGTGTAGATAAAGAGTGTAGGTGGAAGAAGATATGAACCATCTTCCAGCTATTCCCCTGTCTCCCTATTCTGGCTGTATCGCCATGGAGACAGTTTCCAAAGCATGAAATGTTCAGTGACGTGTTTGTGTGTTATGCGTTTCCAGTAAAAGGAATTAGATGCAGCTGCACACATACACATACACATACACACAATGACATGTTCTTGTTTTTGGGCACCATGCCCATTACTCCATTCTACCCAAACACACAGCTACAATATATGTAAACTATGTATACCAAGTGTATCGACTGCACCATCACCACGAGAAGCAGTAAAAGACCGCCATAAAGGCTCATGGTGGCGAATCAGGCAATCAATAATATATGCTGTCTCCAATGACACAGCTGTCAGAACAGACATGCATAACAGCTACACAGGCTTCATGTTTACCCAGCTTGCCTACAGGCACCGGTAACATTTTATAATAACCATCGCTAATAAATGGTAAACTGATAAATGAATAGTTATTTTACTGTTAACTAACAACATAATTAATAAAGTTTACTAATTACTAATTATGCTTTAATTTGTTATTTTAACAAATAAATTAAAACATTTTATATTATATTAACTTTTTGTTCATGATTAAGAAATCGTTTATAAACCGTCAATAAAAAATATTTGGATGTCTATTATAAAGTTGCATCTGCTGAAAATAATACCTTGTTAATGGTTAATAAAGACTTTGTAAAGCATCTATAAACATTATTTAGATAGCTATTATCAGTGCTCAAATAATCATCTCTTTTATAGATCGCAAAAAAAGATTTAATGGGGCCAAATGAATGTTACTTGATGCTTTATAAACCATTTATTAATCATTAACTCATTATTATAAGCATTAGTTGCAACTTTATAATAGCCATTCAAATAATGTTTATAGACAAATTATTAACCACTGACAAAGTATTAACTGAAGTTATAAACTTATTATTGTATATGACACTAACCTAATGATAAAATTACATTAATTATAACATTACTAATAATTAGTAAACATTATAAATCATAATTTTTTATCTTTTAACAGTAAAATACCTATTAACTAAAGATTACTTAACTATGAATTTACCATTTATTAGTGATGGTTATTATAAAGTGTTACTTAGGCACCTGCAATTACACTTCACCTGAACACAGCAAAACTTGAAATGTGACTCCAAAATAAACTCAGCGACATAATTCTTATTGTGCTATGTTACATGAGAATTGCATTGGAATTGGCTTGACAGCACTGTAAAAAGAAGTCTACTGAGCCTGGTGTATGTTTGAAATGTATGGTGAGGGGTGACAGCCATGTAGTAGTACTGTATGTCCCCTCTTTTTGTAATATTTGAAGGTGATGGTTTCCCTGCTTATCTGTATGTAAGGTATGACACCTGGAGTACAGTCGCTAAGCATTTGGACAGAGACACATATTACTTGTACTCCATCACATTTTAAATCAAATTAAACAATGATCATGATGTTAATGACGGACTTTTAGCTCAGTTTGACGTTGTTTTATCCATACTGGGTGAACAGTGAAGTGTTGCAATTGTAACGTGTTTCGCCATGCTAGCAGGATGGCTTTTCCTTGCTTTAGCACCTTGTTGTGGTTGTGGACATTTCTGTTGCCTGTTTGTATATTTCTGTTGCCGTTTCCTGTTTTGTATCTTTAGTCTGTATATTTCTGTTCTCTGTTGTGTATATTTCTGTCTCCTTATTCCCCTGTTCATTGTGTGTTTCTGTTTATCCTGTTTTGACTGTGTATTCTTGTTTGTATTGTGTATTCCTGTTCTTTGGTGATTATTTCTGGTTCCTGTTTTATTTTGATAGTCTGGTTTTCTGTCTTGTCTTGTCTAGTTTTACTTCCTGTGTTTTCCCACCTGTCCGATTGTCCTGCCCCGCCCTGATGTGTTTCACCTGTTGTCTCACCTGTTCCATGTTTGCTCATTACCTCATTTATTTAGCCTCTGTGTTCCCTTTGTCTCTTGTCAGATCATTTTGTGTCCTTGCCCTGTTAGTTTGTGCCTTTATCCTGTCAAGTGTGTTTTTGGAATCTTCCCTGCGTTCTTTTGTGAGTTTTTCCTTGTGAATTTGTCCCTGTGTTTTTCCAGTCTCTGTGTGGCTGCCTTTTGTTACCATTAAACCCTCAAGCTCAAACCTTCTGCCTGCCTGCCCTTTCTCTGCATTTGGGTCCTATTATTCCCCGCCACTGTAACACACCTAGCTTTATTATTGCTGTTTGTTTAAGATTATTGTTCAGATTCAAATTGGAGGGACTGTATATAGAGTGACTAAGAGGGACTATATATAGAAATGTTTAATTCCTACACTTGACCCAATGTTGATATAAACACCCTCAAAGTAGAGCTGGGCAATATATTGATATTATATCGATAACGTGATATGAGACTAGATATCGACTTAGATTTGGGGTATCGTAATATCGTATTATGGGATAAATGTTGTCTTTTCCTGGTTTTAAAGGCTGCATTACAGTAGAGTGATGTCATTTTCTGAACTTACCAGACTGTTGTAAATATTTTGTGAAAGCACCACTAGTCAACACTACAATATCGTTGCGGTATTGATATCGAGGTATTTGGTCAAAAATATCATGATATTTGATTTTCTCCATATCGCCCAGCCCTACCTTAAAGTCTGTAGTCCACACTACAATTTCATTTTCATTTGATTTAAAATGCTCCAAGTGAGATATTTACAGACAAAGACATACATACAGAGTCAAATGAAGAAAATGTGTCACTGTCAGACATTTATAGACCACAGTGTTGGTTTTATTGTTTTTGACCACCTAGGCAAAGTTGAGCCCTTCACTTGTATTTATTTACTGTACAATTAACTATTTATGTTCAATTAACAAACATTAGAACATAAATGATGATAAAAAATCTCAGCCAGGCTTTTGTCATGTATCCAAGTAGCTCGGACTAGACACTACAAATAGACACATTTGACTGCCAGCAACTGCAGACCCACAGCAATACCTTTTAAGTACTTACGCTCTTTGGCATCTCTGTAGTCTACACTCCATCACTCACCACCAATCTATATGGACATCAGCCAGACTTGGCAAATATAAACACGAGCAGTTTGAATATCAAAGAAGCCAGACAGCACCTACAACAGGTTGGTACTTAGAACCTTAACCTTAGAAAGACCCACTCCTATTATGGAAGGCAAGGCACAAGCCAGGAATGTTTGCAAATGTACATGGTAGGTAGAGCCTTTAGTATATATAACAGCCATTCAGAATATATGACAAGTTCATGATCAAAATTAAAAGTGTGGAGGAATAAAAGTGCAACCAGAGAGAAATATTGAGTCTGGTGGGAACAACCTGTGATCAAGCTTTCAGTGTCAAACACAAATACACAAAGTACAACATGAACATTGCCAGTCATAGGATTATAATTGTATGCACCCTTGCCTGAAACATAGACCAACTGCTGTAGACTCAGTAAATAAACATCAAACAGCTTGTTGACCTCGGGATAATCTGGCTGACTGAACAGAGCTATTCAAACGCCTGTGTTAATTCTAGTTATGAAAAAACAATATATTGTTGAACAGCCGCCAGATGCTCTGCGCCATATGGAATATTTGTCAGAGTGCTGCAGGGGCAAGCATAGGTGAACAGCAGTATCAGTTAGCCTAATACAACTTCACCTGGGGCTGAAATGATCACATGAACTCTGAGAGGTGGCTACAACACACGTTAATCCTGAGATGGTGCACTCAGTGATGCTTCTGTACTCTCTGATCAAAGCAGCAATCGAATCTTGTACAATCTTGTAGTGTCCAGTCTTGTAGAAGGCATTATATAGCGTACAATCACCATTAAGTACCCATGCCAGTTTAACTAAATTACCACAAGTGTTGGCATAGCAACAAATGTGGAAATTATCAGCCTGGTTATCTCTGACCAATCAGAGTTAAACTGCACACTGTATCATAGTTTACGATAAGAATCAGGCTTTGGGGCATGAAAGTAGCACACAGGACAGTAACAACAGTCCTTCCCATCACAGCCGGAATACAGTTTATTTTCAGATCTCAGGTTTGCTCCCACCCTCCTGACAAAGCAAACAGTTGAAAATAGAAAATTTCCCATGCACCACCCTCACACATATGCCCCGATATAAAATCTGCAGGGATTCTAAAAATATTACACGTGGAGATGAATATTTAAAAGCTTTGGACATCTTAGTTATCCTCTGCTTCGGTTCTACCGAGCTGCACCTAAAACTTCCCATGGCAAAGGTACATACTATGTCCAATAGCCTTATCATTACAGTGCAAAAATTGTTGAAAGGAGCATCAGGCCAGACATGCAACTGGGAAATTACTTTGTCAAATGAATAGTGAACTTAGAAATCACAAGAGGGAAATGTAACAGTCACCTGTCGGGAGGATAATCACCTTAATGGGAGGTAGGCCTGTGTGGGCTAAAAGATGAATGTGAAAGCAGTGTTCAAATTACGTGGGAGCCAGAGGGAGCTGAGCTCCCATAGAGTGAGGACTGAAAGCACCAAAGTCAAAAATTTGAGGGGGTCTCTCATATCTGAAGGTGTCTGCCATATGTGGCAATGTAATTTAATCTTAATCAACGCTCATTATCCATCCCTGTGCAATCTCTTACCATTAAAGACATTAAATTAAAATATAGGCTACTACGGACGTAGACCTGAGCCTACCCTACGCTCATGAACGCAGCATGACTGCACTTCACCACCACACCAAATGTGGCGGTGCAAATTCAACTCATGTTTAGTAGGCTACATGTTAACTCAAAGATTCGCAGAAAAAATATAAACGTTGGAGGCCTTTAATCGGCGCGCAAAGTCCTTGAAATCCATTCTGCAGTAAGCATCATATAGCCATGGCAAAAAGAAAAGAAGGCAGTTTAATTAATTTTGGTTTTACTAAGAAATTGTGTAGCGATGACGTTAATAGCATGACTAATTCACCTGTTGCACCCTGTTAGCACACCTCCCACTGTGGTGACAACGCAAGAAGAAGCTGAAGAAATAATGTCCTCCCTGGCTGAAGATGATCCTTACCCCTCTTGCTCCTCTCTCTCCCATTACATTGGAACAGCCAGCAGTGGAGAGACTGAAAGAGCCCATATACATGGCTGTTTGTTAAGGATGGAGACACTTTTGAGGTTTTACTGGTACAGGGTAGTCTCCCACATTCCCTTATTCACATTAAAAATTAATCCATTTTGTGTCACTGCACCTGAGGGAACGTTAGCTAGCTAACGGTGGCAAAACACGCTCGTCTCTCCCTGATGTGTTGAGATTGGCGTGACAATATTCAAACTTAACTGAAATTATGCATTCTAATTGGACTTCTTATTTACTAATGTGTGGCACATTTAGGTATAAATAAAACAACACTACTAGCATTGTAAATGAACAACAAATGTAATTTTTAATTTAATCTAACCATTTGGCAGTACCTCCACGGCCCACTAGTAGGCGCCTGAAGCCCACCATTGGTCGAGAATAGCTGCTCTAAGGCGCCCATGCACTCTGTAAGCTGCTGTATATGCGCATGGGACTTGTGGGGAGGGTCATGGCTATTCTGTATGTGCACATGATGTGTTCAAAGACCAAGAAATCCCTGAAGCATTCCGTTCTAAATCACTTGCTAGTGTAAGTGCACATCAGCACAATTCATTTTATTTTAGCCTTGAATCAGCATGTCAAAGATGCTGATTCAAAGCAGTTGTCATGTGGTCTTTCAAGGTCTTTCAGGGAGTTCTGACAGAAGTGTGCGGCTATAATAAGAGTGCTGCTCACTTTATGGTTGACTACACTGTTTGTGTAATAACAAATACATTTTCCTGTTGACTGAAGTGAAGATTTCAAGAGCACTGAAGATAAATTGCTGAATAGTTAGATAACATGCTAGGTAGTCCCTGAGAAAGGCGAATCCACACTAACAAGACGTTACTAGTTCCTCAAAAGCTCAGAAAAACAGAACATGTCCAACTCGAAAAAACTCTTGAAAACTTAAGAGGCTTTAAAGCTGTGGTAGGCACTTTATTTTTGGCATCGTTGAGCCAGAGAGAAAACTAGACTTCTGCACCTCCTCTTGGCTCTGTATTCAGGCTTCAGAAAATCTAGTCATCACGGGAGACTTTGGTCACAGGAAATTTCAGAGAGACATAGACTGCGTTCCTATTGGCTGTTGTGTGTATGCATGGCCCGTGCGACAAAGAGGAGAGGGAGAACTGCAGGAAGAGGTCTCACTCTACTTCAAATTCTGGCGTTTTTTATCAACTTTCCACCCACTACAGCTTTAAGAGGATGCTGGTTGAGTACTATGAACAAAGAAGTAAATTAAACAAACTATATAACAATTGTTGGACAGTTCTGTAAACATCAGAATTAATATGCAAAGTGGTTTTACAGATCCAAATCGTATCCTCTTGAGGTTAATGCTCAGCACTGTAAAAAGTACTGACAAATCAGGGCCTTAAAGTACGAGGCTGTTAAATTGGACAATGGCATCTTTGGGATGTAGTAAAAAGGCCACAAAGGGTTTTGTACAAGACCTGCAGGTCTTTCTCAGAAAAGTCTATCAAAGAAAGTTCCCAACATAAAGGGCAAACTATTAATAGTAAAGGTCAGGAAATGGCAGTTGAAGTTAAACTTATGTCTGTTATATAACCAAGAAAGAAACTTTAGAAAGCCCAAGAGGCCATTTTCTTTTATAAGAAAATGACAAAGCATGTGGCATTGTTTAAATGAAAAGCTGGAATGCTCCAGAACATGGGGCCTGGTCTTGCGTCTTGCTAACGTGCAGCAATTTGACAAGAAAAAAATGATGAGGCTAAAATCTTGAAATGAGCAAGAACGTTTAGAGAGAACCTCATAAGATTATCAATGTAATATCAATGATGTTGAAAGATGAATTTGAAACTCACTACTCCCTCCCCTGAAGTACAGTCTTCTATTTCGTAGAGTAAATGATGATGGTAGAGATTCTCACCTGAATATGAAATATTACATAACCTAATGAAAGTGCAGTAAAAGCAAATTTGAATGTTTCAAACTAACAGCAACCACTAGAACAAAAAAGGTATACACCTACAATAGGCACATTTTGACTAAGGCAGAATCAACTTTTATCAGCGTTTTAAGCTGAAAATTTCCACAAAAGTGAGACAAAAAAGTCAAGCATAGTTGTTAACATTGGAAAAGACAAGTAAGAAATATACTTCAAAGGAATAATGCAGATGTTGTGTCATTTTGATGATTTAGAAAAAACTCCTTTCCAAATGTATAAATGGAAACCTCTGTAGATAAACATGACAGGCTGGTTTGTTTAACAAAAAAAGAAACTTGAAAATATGATCTACTGTTGTCTGTATCCTTCATAGGGGAGCACACCTGGTTCTACAACAGCTCAACCGACTTGAAAATGCTTCTTCTCTTTTCACCATACCACTTTCAGAAAAACAGTTCTCATATCACTCACTCTCACACACACACACACACACACACACACACACACACACACACACACACAGCAACGATAGTGTGCCATTTGAAAAGACCACATTTGGGACAGTAACAGCATTATAAATCAAGGTCATGCAGTGTCAAATAAAGCCTTCAAATTTAAATTCTTTCACATTATGTTACATATCATCGTTCTGATGTTCAATGAATTTGAGGAAGTATGTCGTTATAAAACCTGCTACCTACCTAGTGTAGCTACTTAGGGATGGCTCTGTATCGAGTGCCTCCATATTGAGAGGAACAAGCCGAGGTGGTTCGAGCATCCGCTGAGAATGCACCTCGAGCACCCTTAACCAAGATTTCATAACGTGCTGTTGCTGAACATGTACAGATGTTTGTGCTGCTCTTCGATTCAGATCAGCTGAAACCAAACATTGTGGTTTCCTGAAGGTGCACTTTGTTCTGTCCCTACAGGAAGTATGGGTAGAAAAATGGTTCCCTACAAACTGAATTTCAATACTTTATTTTAATTGTTTATCTTGAATAATTGCATTGAACAACGTAATTTGAAATTGAATGTATTACTTTGGAACTAAATTACAATAAACTTAAAACTGAATGTAAAAATTCAACTGTCTATATACTTTCACATCCAGTTCTCACAATCAAAATTACATTTCAGTTTACTGAGAAACACATTTGGTCATTGAGGAGGAGCAATACAGTGCAGATTCAATGAAATCCGGTTGTTTATCAGACCACAAATGAGAAATGAATTAGCCAGCTAATGTTCCCCGCGGGCCCTCCGCCTGAGACTACTTCACCGGAAGGGGAAAGCGGGCGGAAGCTCCAGAGATCGACCTTCAATTAGCAGCTGTAGCAACTCAAATTTAGCCAGCCCAAAACCCAGTGCCCGGGGGTCACAGCGGGCTGGTGGGGTCTCTAACCTGTGTAACAGCAGCAACAGCAGAGTCACTGGAAACGTTCTCTTAGAGGATGGATTAGAAGCTGGCGGTTTGTGTGCGAATAGCGGTTTGAGATTGTTAATTTATCAGTTCATGTGGTGTTATGTCTGACAGGAATGATTAAATAAGAGATTGGCTTGTCACTATACTTGAGAGGTAGTGGAGATTGCACTTGGCTCATGTGAGGTCAGTAGTCAGTCACGTGAGGAAGTGGATGATGACCATGTCCTAAGCTGGTCAGCGACATAGTGATTGTTCACGTGGTGTAAGATGGTGCGTTTAATGTTCAAGGAAAGTAGCCGTGATCCCAGTAAATTAAAATGGCATTGTGCTTAAAAGAGTCACTGCGCTCCCACAAAAAGATTAAAATTGTGAATAAAAACAGCACCATGCTCCCCGAACACAGTGGAAAGCCATGTGTGGAGGCTCAGAAGCCTGAAGAAACGCCCCATCCCACAGCACGGGCGCCGGTCCGGAGTTGAAGGTTCACACTCTGGACTCATTAAGAATGTCAAAGAGCTGGATAAAATCATGTTTTGAAATGTCTGACTGTTGCCGCGGAGTATCATTCGTACCCACATGAACTACTAATGTGTTCAACGAGGGGTTTGCTTCCAATACGTCACAAATGTTGGCAGAGATATTGCTGACAGTAGTGCCGGGGAAACAGAGAGTTGTAGAGGATCGTATTTTTACATTCCTTATGATGGAGTCCCCGATGATGACGTAGGATTGATGATTGACAAGTGGATGTTTTCAGCACCTATTTCACCGATATAACCCGCAGATTCTAGTTTGTCAAAAGACGCTCTCATCTCTGCTCACATGATTAATTCTGTAAGCCAAGATCTAACCTTGACAACAGTGACAACAGAGTAAAGACTGTTGTGCATATTCAGTCAAGGGACACATAATACACCTGGAATAAGTTGATAAAAACACAGAAGCTGCCTTTTCACCATTTACTGTGGTGTGATCGAATGTGACAATTCAATGTGTTGAGCTAAATGTTTTCTTTTCAGTCTTTGCCACAACAATTGTTGAAAAGGTAGCTATAC
Organism: Perca fluviatilis; assembly: GCF_010015445.1. Taxonomy (NCBI): domain Eukaryota; kingdom Metazoa; phylum Chordata; class Actinopteri; order Perciformes; family Percidae; genus Perca; species Perca fluviatilis. The sequence continues at coordinate 29,435,848 of NC_053117.1, forward strand.
ATAAATGGGTTGTTCTCCGCATTCTGCACCATTACCACAACAATCATTGCTCACTTTACAGATATTGTGTAATGGTAATATTACCTCCAAGGCATTATGTCCACATCCAGTCTGTGCAAAATCCAAAGTGAACACTGCTACGTACTGTGTGTGCTTTGGTGCTCGCAAATCAGTTCTGTGTACAGTTACTATTGCAGACACAATCCATGCCATGCAACCATGATGCTGGCAGGGACTTACTGGGCATTGGTTGAGTCCATACTGTACTCCTCTTGATACCTGGGCGCAGCACACATGGACACAGATAGGCATAGGTTTAGTTGAGAGTGGGGTTGAGAAAGCAGGAAAGGGAAGAAAAGAGCAAGAAAAGGATGCCACTCCGGTTACCACTGAAATTGATTTGCATTTACTTGCATCTTGAGTCAGAATGCAACCATTTTATAACCTTGTAGGGGAATCTGAGCACAGCTTGTGCAGCAAGAAGGTCCAAGATGGGATCTGATACCATGTTAGCTTGTTAATGTTCCTTTTGGAATATCGGTAAAAATTAGAACATGTAAAATACTGGTTGCATCAGACCCCTCAGCTGCTTCTTACTGCGCAGTTGAAGCCTACTGTTAAGACTTTTCCCCCATGGTTTCATGGAGTCACCTTCAGACTCCACATACAAGTAAATATAAACATTTACAGTGGTAATTGACTGCATCCGAGCTCAATGGGAATTACAAAATGTATGTATGTAATTCACAGGGCGCATGCAAGGCAAACACTACACATCAAGTTAATCAAAAACGATGCTTCAGCTGACTAAAGAACAGATGGGACACTTAATGCAAACCACAGGGGATCAGTGGACACACCCTCATGGTCAATCTCCTAGGTTAAGATGACCATGGAGAAAAGGGCGGTGTGTAACACTGAGGGAACTGACAGACAGAGAGACATACCCAGATATTGATTTTAATGACCAACACATGGACAATTGTAATGGACAAGGGGTCAAAGGTTAATTTGATGCAAAATAAACTGACTTTTAGTATTTTATGAACAGTATTGTATGTAGTTTGTTTCTTAATAGTGCACACATTCATTTCAAATATTCAAAATTGCAAATAAAATCAACAAGTCAAATGTCTGTTGCAACAAAAAACAAAGTTCCTCTTACAGAAATATATAGAAAGCACTGAATAAGATACAGTACATGAGAGGCACAGACAGAGTTTTGGTACAAATGTTTCTTGTTTTGTGCACTATCCTCCAGAAAATGTATTGTAAAAATTCAGTCCTGATACAGGTTATTGGATGACACATTTAGACAAGTATCACAGCCCATTTGATTGCAAATATCTTATGCCATTCACAAATTGTGGGTTGGTTTGTCTTTGACATTCATTACAACGATATACCCAAGTTGAAAATGCCCTAAACTGGGTTTTAGTTGCTATTAAGTTTAGGTCTGGGATTATTAAAACTAAACTCACCATTCATTGAGATTGAGGCACATTATATGATTAAATAGTAGATTCAACTCTCACTGATCCAACAATCCTGTATGAGCAAGATCATATACAAATCCAAACTACATATGTCCCAAATTAACATTAACCTTTTTCATTGCATTTACTGTATAGGCAATTAGTTTTAATCCATTAAAAAAAATTATCTAAAAAACCCCCAAACTTTTTTTTTTTTTTTTTATAAAAAAAAAAAAATAAAAAATTATAATTGCTTCTTCCTTTAAACCCAAACCCTTTAAAAAAAACAACAAAAAAAAAAAAAAAAAAAAAAAAAAAAAAAAAAAAAAAAAAAAAAAAAAAAAAAAAAAAAAAAAAAAAAAAAAAAAAAAAAAAAAAAAAAAAAAAAAAAAAAAAAAACCAAAAAAAAAAAAAAAAAAAAAAAAAAAAAAAAAAAAAAAAAAAAAAAAAAAAAAAAAAAAAAAAAAATTTTTTATATATAAAAAAAAAAAAATATTAAACAAAAAAAAAAAAAAAAAAAAAATTTTTTGTTAGGATTTAGGAGGAAAGCTGAAGGAATCGGTATATTGTGAAAAGGTCTAATTTGGCAGTTCAGGCGGTTTAGTTGAAAAGTTTTTCACAGAACAAGAAACATCATCATCCCATTTACGCCTTTCTAAAAAGACTAATGGACTGTTCATTATACCCAGGAAATAGTTGGTTACAAGAGGGGACCTGAACCATTCCAGTAATCAATTTAGAACCATTTGCCAACTCAACAACAGACTACAGTCAATTATTACGGTCCCAAGGCAGCAATGACATCGTCAGCTGTGGAATTCGACTACAGTTTAATGGCTTTTAGTGGAATTTGGACAAAAGATTAATGTCCACTATGCTCATTCAGCTGTAACTTTCTAGTAATGAGACCATAGAAGTGAAGATGGTTTCAAAAATGCTCAATGTTAGGAAACTAATTATTACCTGAAGTGTGTCATTCACCATATGTAAGTGACCTTAAATTAACTGAAAATCATTTCTATGTAGGTTTTAGTTATCAAATTGCATGACAGAGTTTCACATGTTTAAAAGCCAGATTCAATTAAAAAAATGTTTTATTCTAGACCTGTAGTGCATAAAAGAGAGAGAGATAAAAGGAACAAAAAAGATGGATTGCCAGCGGCGTTCAACTGCTTAGGATATGTAACAAACTGTACAGTAATGTGTTAGAGCACCATTTATTTTCCAGCTATTTGACTGGTAAAACATACTGTACAGAAGACTGCTCTACCAGTGTAATTTGCTAAGTGCCAACTGCCTCTTAGTTAAACTTAGTTCAGAAGTAAAAAGAGCAATTTGGAAATGATTAGTTGGCTTATCATGGATACCGTACATAAGGAGAAGAACAAACAAGAACAAGATTAACCCCTCTGCGGTGATCTCACTGTCCATTTGCTCCTATTATAACACCATAATGACCAATACATATTTCATCTGGCTGCTAAGAGCTTTAGCACTGTAGAAGCTAAGATAAACAGAGGCTCCTTTTGCCTCCATTAGCTTACAACTGATATACTTAAAACACTGACTCTGTTCAGTCCTCTGTTTCTTCACAAAAAACAAATACATTAAAAAGAATTCCTAATACTCATGCAGCTAGCATCATGATGTCCTTCACATTTTACTAAATTATGATAAAATACATACAATGAAAAAGCAAATAGATCCTCACTTCTTTGCAGCAGATCCGGAATCACAAAAATGAGCTGAGCACGTGAGACAACAAGTGCGAGATGACCAGCACTTTCAAAGTATGCATTCAATTACATTCACTGAGAACTGCCTCAAGGACTGGCTGATATAAAGGGGGAGGGCCTAGCAAACATACACCATCTCTGCAGCAATTTCAAGGGCAAATGGGATTTGTAGTTTTCAATCAGTTTACCTGCCCTGGGAAGCTTTGCCAACATTTCATATACTACACTTACCATGCTGTTCATCACATGTCACAGAGGCAGCTCAAGTTCTCCACTCCTAAACTCATAACCTTTTTTTTTTTTTTTTAACCTTTTACCTATTGTATCATTCTCACAAACTATGCCTGTTGACTGTTGACTGTTCAGCAGGTGTCCATTGAAACCTTATAATAGAACACCTCACACACTAAACCTCAGTTCTGCAGGTTTATTAAACTGCAGGTAACCATAGCAACAGTACCCTTGTATGTCACTAACTACCGATGTACTGTATTAGATTAATAGTTTTGTGGCTATACTGGACTTTTTATATGTTATTATGTGTCTTTATTTGTCATGTATTAAATTCACTGCATGGGCCGCAAGCACACTCTCTGGTTGTTTTGTGTTGCTTTTAAACTTGCATGCTTTTAGGTGTCTCCTACTGATACCGAAGGTCTTTTAAGTGGCAAGCATAGCAACCAGGGCACTCATTATTTTCGAGCTGCGAACTCGTCGGACTGCCGAGAGATTTCATCCTTAACGAACAATGATGATGGACAACATGTAAATTACCACAAGGACCACATTAAAACCCCTCATTAAACCCTGGGTACTCGAATCAAATGAAAGCGTAATTGTGCCATGAAATCAGGGCGCTATAAATAAACAAAGACAAAAAGGGTGGAAGACACATACATACTTGAGCAGTCTGTGCAATAAAGAATGCTGTACAATCATTTACAACTACAGTACAATTGGGCAGCAATGGATTCGCAAAGAATGGGAATAAGTTATCAGCTGGAAAATGGATTGAAAAACAGAAAATTAAGGCCAGCATGCATCTATAAAGAGAATATAATAATTGAGAATGAAAACAAGCAGAGGACAAGACGTTTGCAAAAATTTATTAGATTGATATAGAATAGGGGTAGGACTAGATACTATAGGGATGCTGCTTCTTCCTACTCCTTTTCTGACAAGCATTGTTAATTTATGTTGTGTTATGTATTTGTTTTTTTACATATATAATAATTCAATTGAAATTACCGTATATGATGCATATTATATGCGTGCATATTATATGCGTGCATATTATATATATATATATATATATATATATATATATATATATATATATATATATATATATATATATATATATATATATATATATATATATATATATATATATATGAAAAGTGGACCTAAAGACCTAAGAAGAATGCACAATCAAACTGAGTTAAGGGTTTTTATCAAATCTGTCGGGAAGCTAAACTTACTAAGAGGGAAATGTATACAAAAATTGTCTTTGAGGTATCAAAAATTAGGTTTCAGTGGACTCCAGTTACAGTTCCCATATATGTACAGTTCAACTGCTATCTTATTTGGCAATATAACAATATTATAGATTAAAGTTACCAGGGATAATCTGACAACCAATGTCCTTAAAGGAAAAATCCGGCGCAAAATGAACCTAGGGGTTAATAACACATGTGTACCGAGTCGACCGTTCTATGGGATTTGTTTTCATGCTAATCAAATGGGACCAGTTTTAGCACAAACTGCTAATTAGCTTATAACGGTACCGTCTTTATAAACTCTCTTTTTGATAAACTGTCTGTACACTTACAAAGTTCTCAATGCTTCGGTTTACATGTAGGGACCCTCATTATGCTACCGTGGAAGTGTGGTGCTATTTTGAGCCTTGTTAGTGGTATAGAAATAGCGATTTCTTTTTACTTTACCCATGCCCCGACAACTAGCGTTATAAGCTAATTAGCGGTTTGCGCTAAAACTGGTCACATTCGATTAGCATGAAAACATATCCCAGAGAACGGTCAACTCGGTACACACGTGTTATTAAAGTGATGGTTCGAAGTAATTTACCCTAGGGTCCTTTGCACCATGACACTTGAGTTAAAACCCAGATTTTTCTACCTGGGTTTAACATTACGCGTTATAAAGTACCGTTAGCGCACTGAAGACGTTGGGCTAATGGACCCATCGTTTGTATCTCTTAAATGATACCCCACAAATAATCGTCTACACTGATATATATAGGTTGTGCTCTCATAAAACGATGGATTGGAAAGTTTGTAAGTACACCAGAAGTTTGTGAACACTTGCCTGCTCTCTTCTGCTCTCTGTTGCTGTTGCTGTTGCTGCTGCTGCTGCTGCTGCTACCTGCAGTTAGACGAAAGTGCTTAGGGCCGTCTATAAATTAACAACCGAAAAGAGATACAACAAAAATATGTATTAATTTAATGATTAAATAAGGTAATGTCTCCAAACTTACCTCAATTATTACTTGTCTCCTGCTAGTTATATTACAGCACTTACTTTAAAAAATAAGTTAAATTAAAAAATATTTTTGTTGCATCTCTTTTCGGTGTTGTAATTTTTAGATGTCCCTAAGCACTCGTCTCACAGCAGCAACAACAACAGCAGAGAGCAGAAGTCAGCAGGCAAGTGTTATTTACATAACCTTCTGGTGTACTTACAAACTTTAAAATCCATCGTTTTATGAGTGCATAACCTATATATACTAGTGTAGACCTTTGGTATCATTTCGGGCATTATTAGTGGGGTCATTTAAGAGATACAAACGTGGTCCATTAGCCCCGCGCTAAGTTATTCAGCGGCTAACGCTACTCTACGCTAACTCGCCCAATGTTAGACCCAGGTGAAAAAAGCTTCTGGGGGGGTGTTTGGCTCGAGGTCATGGTGCAAAGGACCCTAGGGTGAATTACTCCGAACCATCACTTTAACCCCTAGGTTCATTTTGTGCCGGATTTGTCCTTTAAATATGACCATTTCCCTGAAGAGAAATTACAGAGATTCTCTTGATTCTTCCTAAAAACCTACACAAATTCATTCTTCTACTTTATCTAGTGGCTCCCTGTCTAAAGCACATATCATGTACCCATTATAGCTTGGCTTCATATCCTGCAGATGACCTTTGCTGCATGATATCTCCCTCTGTGTCAGAACGTTTCCTGTTTAACTGTCAATTAAGGAAAAATGCATCAAAAGAAAAAATTATTAATGAATTCATCAATCCGTCAAAGCATCAATCAAACCGTGGACAACATGAATGGCAGATATCAAAGTCTACTGTGTAGCTTTGATATTGAGGAGGCGCTGCTGACTTTAGAAGACTTAATGGCGAAAAAAAAAATTTACAGAATTATTACAACTTGACGGACATGTAAGGATTGTGATGATGAAACGTCAGCAAATGATAGAAAGTAAATGCTGCATGTCAGTCAATCAAAAGTCCTGCTTTTTATCAAGTTGCTACTCTGTCGGCCTACAGTATATTGAGTAAAATATGCAAATCCTGTGTAATATACTGGTGAAGCCATAATGGGAATATGACTAACAGCTCCCACTGAGCTCTGAAGATACTTGCACACCAACAGACCAAACCAATTTCCCATTTTACAGACAGATTTTTCATGGAAAGGCAATGTGGTGACAAAACTGGATGAAGCCAAAATGAATCTGCGTAAGTCTATTTGTTTTGATCACATCCTGTGTTTAAAAGATGGTAAATCCCTCTGTTATTGAATATCCTCCAAGTTTCCCTTAGTCTCTTTACTCTGTACTGTATGTATATGTCAATAATTGTAAATACAAAAACAACAAGGGGATGCCCAGGTGCTGTAAATTATGCAGAAATAGAGAAATTATTTATAAACCGTATTGTACAATGGACCCGATTATTGATTCTCTCACTCCTCCATCCACATCCTCTCATTCTAGAGTCAGCGGGCACAAATCCCACGGTGATCACATTTCACAACCTATAAAGCTCTCCGATTATCGACAACATCCTGTCATCCTGCAGGGGTCATCCAGTTCTCTGTGTGGAAATAAAATAACAAGTTTTGTCATTTTTAAAAGAGTAAAGTACTGGACAGGAGGACGATCAAAGGCAAACATTCATCCATTCATTTAGGGAATTGTTGCCAAGAGTGGCAACCTAACCATACTAAATGGTTGACAGTGGTCCAAGTCTTGTTGCCCAGGGCAACTGATGCAATAGGTTTTACAGCCTCAGCCATTTGCAGATATTGTGTATTAGATCCCCATACAAACAGTCTGGCATTGCAATATAGCCACTTGTCAATATTGTTCAACTTCTCAAAACTGATTGGCAGCCAATCTCTTGTTCTTTCAGCATGATTAGAGCAGTTGTCTGCTGACTCACTGGCTTTTGTAGGACTAAGACTTTGATCGCTCTGACAGCTCTGCAATCATCACTACAATCACCTTTCAGTACATCAGCAACACCACCAGCTTCATCATCTCCATCAGCACATACAGCCATTGCTGTCAGCTTCATCATCATCACTTTCATTAATGTCAGTATCATCCCGTTTCCATAATCCTTGTCTAAACTCTTGCTAGTTTTTGATAGCAGTGATGGTCAGCTGCCCCCTGTCTTCATCATCACTGTGATCACATCCATCATTGCGATGATTGGTAGGATTTAGTGTTTTGTTACCTGCTCTATTATCATGCTCACCATATACATTCTACACATTCATCTATACATCCTTTTAGTTGACAGTTGATAATAGCCAACAGAAACCAGACTGTTCTGTAATGTAAATTCTCAAACCTACATTCATCATTAGCCTTGATATAGGGCTGAACGATTTTTGAAAATAAATCTCATTGCGGTTTTTTTTTTTTTTATATTGCGATTGCGATTTAATATGTGATTATTTTTTAAGCTCTTAGCTTAGCTCGCTTCTGTATTATTCAACAAAGAAACAATAAATCATTCTATAGTATGAACAACACAAGATTAGATAGATTAAACAAACGGAGGACAGGCCTGGGTGTAATGATGAAATTAGGTGATGCATGAATTTATATGAATTAAATCTTTTATTTAACTACTTCAATCACAGCAGTATATTGAGCACTGACCAAGCCTGGTGTAAACATTCGTATTAAAGTCAGAAACACATCACACAAACTAAAGTACAGATTGTAGAAATATAAAAACAAATATGTGGCTTTACCACACTTAGTAGTATTTAGATTATTTAATTATTATTTATTGTAATAATCATATGTAAACATGTGGATTGCACTTTTTAAACACTGTCTTTGAACTTTACTAGACGGTTAAATAAGTAAAAATATAGTATACACAATTGTGTTTTTTTTTTTACAGCGCACACAGAGGAGCTGCCTCCAGCCCCTCCCTCCCCTATGAAGTTGCGTGCATGACAGCGTCAACGTTGCACTCAGAGACAGAGAGGCTATCGTAACGTTAGTAGTGGTTGGTTTTAACGCCTGATGCGAAGTGTAGGCCTATAGGAGTACACATGAAAACCCAGAACAAGCAGCGTCGTTCTGCTCTGTCTTTCTGCTGTGCCCCATTCACGTAGTGTTTAGTTTTACACTAACTTTAAACTCTGCGATTAATCCGAGGTTCACATGCATGCATGAACAGTGGTGGTCCATTACACTGTAGGCTATATTCAACGTCACTGATAATTTTTTATCAATAGAATGTAGAAAACATTACACTTCACAACGTTTTGTATCCATAACATGATTGTGTTATTGTACAATTTAGCAGCAAAAGCAGTAGCCTATGTAAGTCAGTCCTACATTTTTCAACTTGGGAGCAAAACGTGCTCCTTGTGGAAAAAAAGACCATAAAGCCCTGTCATGCTATTTTAAACAACTGGACCTTGGGGTCAAGTGTTGTCGTATCCGGCCCAGGTCCCAGATGTGAAAGCCCCCTTACTGGACTACTGAATATAATAATATTCCATTATATTTTGTATTTTGAATTGCTACCTGCCACCAGAATTTTGTGATTTCCTTGCCATATACATACACATACTATATATATATATATATATATATATATATATATATATATATATATATATATATATATATATATATATATATATATATATACACACACACACATATATATACATATACATATACATACACACACACACACACATACATACATACATACATACATACATACATACATAGACGTTTTTACCATAAATTGGTGCCTAAAAATGTATCAGAATGCAGGAATTGAAGTCTTTTACCCTTAAAACTTTATGTGTTCCCCCAAAGGCCAATTCTGAGCAAGGAAAAACCCTGAAGTATAATCACAGCCATAAAAACATATTTAAATTGCAGAATTAGAGAGTTAAAACAGATGAAAAGATGAAGAACCAGACAGACAATATGTACAGTGTCAACAGAGAGAAACACAGACAATCGAACAGACAGACAGTGACAACAAAGAACAACATACTGTAGAGAATGACAGTAACAGCATACAAACGGCATAAACAGGCAGTATGTGTAAATTTGTTATAAACGTGTGCACTTTAAAAAGTAGTAAGCACTGTTTGCCAGTTACTTACATTAAAAGTTTAAAAATCTGTTACATATAAGGTACTGCTTATATTATTTCACAATCTGTACACAAATGTAATTAGTGAATGCACGTGTCCGTGGGTGGGGCTGCATGGCCGTGGTAATGTGGGCTGGTGTGGCTACAGTGCCAGGGCTGAATTTTTGTCCCAGTCCGCCCCTGAGGTCAATCCATCTGCTTTCTCTTGTTATGGGATAACACTGTCAACTCTGCAACAGATGACATCCTTCCAGGTCTGTGGTCCAAAATATAGCAGGTAAACTACGGACATTTTGCCCCAGGAGAAAGCTTTGCAGAGGCGTACATTGTTTGGCCTCAGTTGACTGACAAACATTGAAAAGTGTTTTTGGTGGAATTTTTCCAATTGGCTCTCTATTATTGATGGGAAATTATAATGAAGTAGGAAGAGTTTGCATTATATTACTATTTAAAAGAGACGTCGCAGAGTAGAGCTTCATAGTTATGATTGTTTGCCAGATTACTTTACAGCATTTTGCATCAAATACAATGTTATCCATCTTTGATAACACTGACATTCTGTATGGAATGAAAGTTTTTTTTCCCATGTCACTGTTGTTGTTTTTGTTATCAAACAGATGCATTACACAATAAATGCTACTGCATTATAGAGCCCAAATTCCAGATAACAATCATACGCAAAAATGTCAATGCCCTCAAATAAATATTGACACGAAAAATGTGTGCTGTAAATAGAAAGACAAAACACACTGCACCACCAGCATATTGGCTGTGCGGTGGTGTCTGAAACACTGCCAAACAAGCACAATCTTTCGGGTTTTCAGCTGAACCAACCATACAGTAATTTGCAGATAAGAGTACTAATCTGAGCTTTAATGGTGGCATTTCTGCAGATCTCAAGTTCTTAATAGGAAAAACACATTTAGTCTCCCTCAGTCGTTACTGGTTGAGCCCATCTCACACAAACCCTAATCTAATTTGTCTACCAAATGGTAGACAAGTGTCCTGACGTTGGAGGTCTGCATGCAGATTCTTTTGAGTGGTGCAGACATGTGCTGAAATATAACATGTAGTCTTTTTGAAGGTATGTCAACATAATCTCCAGTGGTTTGCATTAGCATTTCATCCATCAATCTGGTTGCATTAGGTCAAAAATAACATCAGCTTTGAATGCAGTGGCATTATAACATTTTCCCCACTCTATAAAATTCATAAAATTGTAATGGGAATGCAGTATTCACTGAATTATGTAATCACTATATACTGCAGCTATTAAATGAATCCCAGTGATGCTGAGAGGAAAATGATTGACGGCAGAAGCGTTGCAATCATTCAGCATGGGATGCATTTATGTTTACCATTAATGGGGAAAATATAGCATACACCACCCGTAACGATTACACATTCCTACGAATTACCGTGGGGAATAGCAATTAACGGGTGAACCGATTTAATGGCAATGGGATATTGATCATGGCGCAACTTTTGCTTATAAGGATAGAGCGAGCTAAGTTATTAGGAAGACTTGATGCACCATGCGCTCGCAGCATCATGTTATTTCGCGAAAGCTGCATGTGTGCAAGCGAGCGGCATTCAGAAAGAAACATGCGACTCTGGTGCGGATCTACGACAGCTACCTTTGGCCAGCATCGCTCCCGAAAGAGCCCATGGTCCGGAGAGGGCTGGAGGGGTTGACCCAGGTGGGCTCTGGAGTTTTCTGCGCCTCGGTCTTCACATCTGGGTCGATCTCGGAGGGAGAGGGGGTCAGTTTAGCGCCTGCCATGGCTCTGCCTCCCCCGCGAGCGTTATACCTCCAGCAGAGATGAGCGGCCAATATGTTTCCTCCTCCTGGTGTCAGAACAAGGCTCACACTCCGCCAGAAAACCGCATATCCCCTTCTCACTGGTGTTGCACGAAGGCGGAGGGAGAGCGTCTCCCTCCTTGCCGCATCACTGGTTCCTCAGACGCACTGAGGGGAGCATCAGCCAGTCTTCTGCTAATCGAGCGCTCCTCCATCCCTGATGGAGATGTGAGGTCCCGGTGCATAGATCCACGCGTCGTCACGATGTAACGTAAACCGTCCGCACGGCTAAACAAACCAACGGGCACCCCGACGGGTTACATAACCTGACAACTCACCCGTGACTCTTTTTTTGATGTGACCAACGTGCCACTCATTCACCTTCATCATGGCCTATAGTCTTCATTTATATTACTATTTTGAATAAAGCACATTTATATTTCTAATAATTCAAAGGGTGTTGAATTTAAGATAGAATATATATGTCAATCAAGTCGTCCTCACTATCGAGGGATCTTCGTTATTCAGCTCCTTTCAGCTATTGTTATCGTTTTGACGCACACCAATCCCCAGAATAATGCCATATGCCACAGACAAATAAGCGGGTGGCCTAGATATACGCTCCATGGTGTGATCACGCTCGTTTGCATGGAAACATATCGTGACACCTACAGTAGAGTGTAGGCTACAACCTACAAGCCAGAAAGTTAATAAGCTCCCTCCCCCCACATATCTCCTCACACGTTTCTTAAATAATGGGGAATCCTGGGAAACACTTATAAACGAAATACCTGTATATGTAGGCTATTATCAATAATGGTGCAGCCTTGTAAACCCTTACTGAGCAGCACTTATACTGGTATATATTTTATACTACTAACTATAAAGTAAATTAAAATTTGAAAACGTGCAGCAGTTTCAGTAAGCAAAGACACACAATGAAACACAATGACACATTTATCAATTAAATTCAACATGTAAAAATGTGTTTTAAGCTGATCTAGTTTGCCAGTGTGAATTTGATTCAGTTCTTTCACAGCCTGTGGGCCACAAGAGTCAACACAAAATCTTTACATTTCAAAGCCAAATAAAGTGTCCTTGGTTTCACTAATTCATAGTTACAGAGGGCCGGAGCACCGCACAGAATACATAAAGCCCCAGTACAGGCTGCCAGTCTATACGGCCAGGCAGTTAAACGTGTTTTGTTGTTTTCTAATCCATCTGACTTGCATGTGTTTGGAATGTGGAAGAAACTGGAGCACCTTAATGAAACATGCAAACGGGCGAGAACATCACACAGATTGGACCGTGAACAATACCTCCCAACTGGGACGTGATAGTTTAACTGGGGCACTGCAACTCCCAGATTTGCTTTCATAAGCCACCAACAGTGCACACATGTTTAAGAACTTCAACATACACCCTGTATTCAACTTGTGAGGGGTCTTTGTCAGTAGCCTTGTGGGTGATTTTCACATTAAGCAGCCAGGAAGCTGGTTGTACAACGGGTCAGGCGTACAAGACGGAAGACAATGCACGTCTGATACTGTTTCAGACATGCAGAACAGCTGTTTGTAAAGTCGGTTCATATTTCTCATCTCCTGTTCATGATCATGAGCTGAACTCTTATTAGTAATGCATTTGGGAAACACATAATACAATCCACATTCACTGTACATGGTATTTTGAGCTCAGCCTTCAGGAAACACATTCAATTATCTGTTGATGGTAGCCTTGGGATTAGAGAGGTGGGCCTGTGAAGAGAGGGTTGCATATTTAATCCCCAACGGGACAGAAAAATTGGGGAGGTGAGGACGATTAGAGCTGGTATAAATATATACTTGAGCAATACTTAACCCCGACTGTTCCAGTGGAGTAGCTTGGTGGTCCCTGGTATAAAACAGACTCTGCTTGTACTGATTAACCCCAAGTTGTCGGTGTGTATAAGTATGCCTGTAAAGGCATTGGTGATGTTTTTATGTGTATCTACTGAGTAAACTTCCTCTGTATAAATAATGGTAAGGGTATTCTCCACCTCCACTCTAATTGCCAAACTCACTTAAAACTGAAATGCATTTAATCGAAAAGGAAAATGTGCCGATCAATGAACAATGTGGTATGGCTGGGCAATTTGACCAAAATCTTCTATCCCAATATAGGTCACTTCATATCTCAATTACGAGATAGTTTTTTTTAGTAATTCAATAAATGGTCTATATAAAATAACCACATAGTAAGGCCTATTTTGTTTACTCCTGTGTGAATTCAATACTAGACAAATTACTGAGTATTTTCTCATTTTCAATAAGAACTTTAGTGCAAAATTAACTTAACGTGCAAGCATCAGACATAAAGCGTCGTCCAAATGACATTAATATTGCTGTAACGCAGTACGGCTGCTGGGTTCTCACCATCGCAATAGAAATTATATAGTAAAAATATATACAATGGGCATTTTTATATCGTTTGGACGATACATACTGTCATATCGCCCAGCCCTACAATGGTATTATTTAATCATGTGAGAATGTGCCCATACGTTTGTGGGTGTGTGGACTGGTATAAGTTCAGTGCAAAGAAATCAAAGAAAATGAATGGATTGAGAAAGAAAGAGAACATGAGCCAGAAAATGATAGAGAAAAGGATGCAGACGAGTTCATCAGGAGCGGAAACCGGTGTAGAAGCACAGATTTGAGCACAGAGACACTTTGTGGTGAAGTAGGGAACTGCAGATTGTGGGAGTCTGATCTGTCAACAGCAGCAGGGCAAACGCACTGTAGGAGAAACAAGCATCAGCCAATGCTGATGCTTAGTACTGTCTATCTAATGACACAGATGGCAGTATGGCCCTGGGTTTTATCTCCTGTGTGGTCGTACTAATGCAGCGCCCTTGAAAAAGCTGCTCAACCCATTTACATGCTTCAGGTACATCACAAAAGCGGCTGGAACCTGCTTCCCAAACAGGAGGAAAATAAGACAAATTATGCCCCAATGATGCAAAAAAATAAGCGTAGGAAACCTAATCTTAAGCATGAAACATGATTCAAATTTACATTTATTAAAGAATGCCTTGGTATTAGCTGCCAGTTTGCACTTCTTTGTGCCAGAGATGAATTCCGAATACAGTAGCATTCTAAGATCGGTTAATATTACTCATCGCCAGCTCGATAATATGATCATACAGGCGTTTTGGCCATGTGCTTATAGGATGCAGTTTATTTCTAACGTAGCCAGAGCTCTGTAATTATTGCAGCATGACAGCCAATTAAGTGGCTTCAGTTTCACAATAAATCCAGGCTTGATTTTGAGAGGGCAGCAAAATTCAGGGATATAATGCACGGAAAGAGAGCTGCAGAGAAGCTTAGCTGAGTACTGGTAGAGCATTTCACTCTGCAATCTGAAACGCTTGGCACATAAATTTGAGCAGATTCCAGATTCTGCAAGATGAGCCACTGAGATCAAAAAAGAGAACAGGGGAAAAAAAAGAAAACTAAGTTTTTGGTACAGAGCTGATAAGAGGGCTGGCTGTAACAAAGTGCTACTGCTGTCACATTTAAAGTGGTACTGATGCAGAACAATACAATTTCTCTAAAATATGTGATCATATTGTTGGATAAAAATGTATTACATAAAAAGGAAACAACAAGATGTACTATTATCATTAATGGAATATGCATACGTTTGATACAGAGAACATATAAAAGTGGTACATTTCCCTTTTTTTTGTGACTTTAATTTGGGAGCTTTGTGAGAACACACTAAAGCCATTGATGGGCCAGATCTTTTAGGAAAGTCTTGGTGAGTAATCAGGTCTCCCTCTAAAGCTGCATCATCATTGGGAACCCATCAGCTTCATGCTGCAGATGGGCGTCAAGAGCTGTAATAATGCTTCCTCTGTCAAAACATATTACGGCAGTGAGCTGGCGCTGCTGTGGGCGAGCTGTCTGCCTGTGCACAGCATAGCCAGAGAGAAGGAGGAAGTCTAGCCAATGCCACTGGCAGGCCTACACAGTAGCGTACACACGCACTCGAGCACCGCACACACAGGGATGCTTTTGCTTGTCGACTCAACTGCTGTTTTGCCTAAGGCTGTTTCGTGCAAAAAGTTAACTGCCCATTTACTGGTCACAACCTTACGTTCTCTGCCAAAAATGAGGGTGTCTCAGGGAATGTTCACTTTGGTAAAGTGGGGTTGCCAGTGCCAATGGTTCATCCATTAAAAGAAAAAATGCTGTCTTCAAATTGCCTGTGGGGCCATTAAATCATTTCTTTCAATCTCTTATATGTGCCCTGAAAAGATGAGAGTCCCTTTTAAAGCGTGAAGAAATACTACTTCAGCTTGTACAGAAACACGTGCAGCATTTACTCATACTGTGCCGCCAAACAAACTACTGAATATGACTGTTTGGGGTTTTAGGACACAATTACCATTTTCCTTTGAAAGGTCTTTGATAATATGTAAGCACTTTGATTATGCCAAAACAAACAGGCCATGTTTATGAATAAAACAACCGCTCCCATTTGAAGCTGCACCAGAAACAGTGGTGTCATCCTCATTTGCATAAAATAGGACGATCAGCTTTTATTTGCCAGCTCATGTAGATGCACATTTAACAGCTGCAAAATGTCATAATTTAATAGTAGCAACAGCGTTTAATCTCTTCTTCAGTTATAAATCACAGCCCTGTATTGATCCTGCTACCTGAATGGTTTGAATAATGACTTAGATAACTTAGATCACATTCAATGTATTTTTTTTTTTTTTGGTAAAACATTTTATCATTTACCTCAATCTTGTGTTGACAAGAAGGTCTATTAGGCTAATGAATTTCAGGGTTATATTTGAATAAATAAAAAAGGAAAAAAAGAAGAAAATGTGTTGTGTGACTCCTGAATAATCCGCTATGTGACGCTGTAGGTCTCAGCAATCACTCACGGCACTGGAACCACGCTCTACGGGGATGACAACCTCATCCAAATGCCTCCATCATCACAGCTGCCTATTGAAGTCTGACAAGCCAACTCTACCGATGCTAATTAAGTTGGCAACATGAAGCATGGGGGCTAAATGGCAAATGCGACAGAGATTTCCAGGCACAATGGTGCTATGGTCCAGTTGAGAAACAAAATCTTGAAAGACATGTTGTTTTTCCCTGAGCACCCCTCCCATAATTCTCTCTTTGCAGCCTACCTTTAATTGTCCATCCCATTTGAGCTATTCCTCTGAGACTCTGCACTTAGCCACTGTAATGTGGTTTCATATGAACACTTTAGTAGAGATGCACGCTCATTTCTTTTCAGCTTAAGGACGCTTTGCTACTTTCACTAATACCTCCACTGTGTTAAGGGGAAATCAATTGGAGTGGAAATTGTCCAAATGGAGCTTTTCAGGAATGCAATGCCTCGGCTCACCCGCACTTTCACTGTTTACTTGTTCACATTCCAGATCCTGATCACTGGCTGCACAAATCCTTAGAGAAACGTACCCCCATACAATGGGACAAAACAGATAGAATGTGGACATGTTTGGGGCCTCTGCTTCACCGTGATAACGACGTGCCAAAGACACACAGCCACTGTGCTGCTGATGAGAACAAGTTTAGCGGCCATCAAGTGTCGCCCACCCACACTGTGCTGATGGTGGTGACTAATGCCACCTATGGTCTACATTGCCAGTCCTAGTTGCTAAGTGGAACTGTGTGTGTCAGCAGTAATACCTATCAGCCTTTCAAGTATGTGAGTTTTTAGTGAGATAACGTTGGGAAACTGGAGGGTCACAGCTCATGACCGTATGTCTCATAATGTCCAAGTTGTTTTTCGGCTTTTACCTGAGATGTTGTTCCATGCAATTTGAAGTCCAAAGTCCATCATCACTCTGCGTCATCTTGACCACAGGTTAACCTTCACCTGACACAGGTGCCATCATTTCAGTGCTCAAAGCAACTTTGTCTGAACCATTCCCATTATGGAGGAGTACCAGACACAACAATAAAGAGAAAGTAAAATAGCATCTCACTTGTTAAAGGAGATGCTTCCATGAGCCAACACTGGAATTCACACACAGTATTATAAAGAACTGGGCGACGTGTGAAATTATTATCACATTATATTTCTACAGTATTACAATGTAGCACAATATAGCATTTTCTATGTATACAAAAATCAAACTATCAAATTAATTGAGCAACTAAAGCAACTGTTTCACCGTTATGCGTTACAAGCTCTTTGTATGTAATAATAAAAAAACATTTTCTTAGTACATCTTGTTTGGAATCATTATTTTCAGAAATTTGTGTAATGATAATATAAAGTTCTCTACCATGATACTCTACCAAGAAACACATGAGGCTAAGTCTTTACAGTATATTTATGATACCGGTATAAACAGAGAGCACACACACAGGGTTATAAAAACTAAACTATTATCATATATAGGGTTGGGTACCAAAACCCGGTTCCTACGCAACTGGTAGGAATTGGACCGGATTAGAACGCAAATTCCGATTCCTCATTTCGGTTCCACTTAATGTGTCGACTGAAATATTTTCCCTCTTTCGCTCCGAAACGGACATAAAAATATCACACTTTCTCTGTAGTCTACTGTTGGCTAGCTACCGTAAATGTAGGCTACTTTTAAAATGCCATATTTTCCCTTTGGGCTCACCAAAACGGATGTAAAAACATATTAACCATTGACTGCACGTGATCACTAGTAAATATCAGTTTTTCAAGAAGCGGTTTAGGAATCAGAATCGTTTTAAAAGTACCGGTTCGGCATACGAATCGTAAAAATCTAAACGATACCCAACCCTAATCATGTATGTAAAATGAGCAGGAATTTGGCATTGAGCATGAGGGCCAGCAGTGTGAACGTAGCTTGCGAGCACTAAGTCTTCTGTGACCTTCAATTGTTGTTTTTAATTGACCTTGTCCATTACAATGTTATTTATATATCTGTTCGTATTAGTATCTTGTCTGTGAACTGTCCTTTGTGTGCTGCTCTTCGTGCCTCTTAATTGCCCCTCTGGGACAAATAAAGTTATTTGAATTGAACTATTGGACCTATCATCCTCATCTTCATATCGGTGTCACTCATCACTCGTCTGCCTCCCTTAAGGATCGGTCATCTATGGAGTAGTCCTTCCCTTCCTCTGGGATTTTGGTTTTTTTTTCTGTTCTGCATCTCCCTTTTTGTCTTTGTTCTCCATCATATCATCAGGCTTCTAAACTTAGATGGAAATCATCCGAGCATGAAATCCCAGCAATCGCTTCTGCCACAGAATCAGTGGAAACAAACAGCTGCTGCCAGGATCACTGTACAAGTGTTGTCTCTTTATTCCACTTGGAGTTAGATTCTGTGATATCTTTCTGGAGAAGAAAAAAAAAAAAATCTATAAGAAAATTCCAGGAGATGCAACCCCTCTCCTCATATCAAAACATGACATATTATGGAGGAGGAAAACCTGTGGATTCAGAAAATTCCACATCAACATCTTTGGTTTATTAACATTTCAGAATCAAATCTAAATCAACTCAGGAATAGATTATTACCAAGCTAAAATCAAGGCCTGTTTTGCACTGCTGTAATGCTGTCATATTAGAGATAAAACATTTTCACGGCAATATGCGTGAATGATCTGTGTCTGGGACTAGCTGTTCGTTCTAGCTGCTCGACAAGAGAACATGCGTCATTGCGGGGTCACCATTCCAAGTGCCACTATTTGACTCATGAGGAGGTGTTTAAGAGTTGATTCAGTGACCAATTAACACTCCTCGCTCCATCGACATTACTCCCATCAGCATCCTGCCTTGATTAGGAGGAAAATCCCCAAACAAGATTAGACATGCAGAGGAAAGATAGATGGAACCAATTTTCTTCCTGCTCTTTCTGTTTTCAACCCTGTCTGCGTGTATAAAGAAGGTTCGGTGGCTTGTTTCTATTTGTGACGCTGACTGAGGCTGGCCTCCCTCTGGCTGACAGACTGAGAAATAAACCCACATACACACTCGGATGTATAATCAGACACTCACAGGTGCACACACCAGTGTGTCTACACTCAAGAGCACATACACAAACACTTGCACAGACAATACTCACACAAACACACGTGTGTTCATTGTCAGATTCATGACTTCAGCGTGACTGCTCCTCTTCAGCACCCACACAGCCAAGCCATAATTACTGCCCTCTTACACCCAACCCTGGAGATAATGATAGCTTGGAAGGGAGACGCACGCACGCACGCACGCACGCACGCACGCACGCACGCACAGCACGCACAGCACACACAGCACACACAGCATACACAGCATACACAGCATACACAGCATACACAGCACAGCACAGAAGGGCTTATTGCCTGAATACTGTTGGAGTGGCACACTTTGAGGAACTTATAAAAACGTATAGAAACACACAAAGACAGTCAATGAGTGCATTTGTTTTACATTGATGCAAAGGAAAATTTGGTTTGGATAACTAGGTAAAACTGTCTTTTTGACAACCTGTTTGAGCATCTGACTGCACTTGTTACTGCCTAACGGGATTCCCTTCTAGCAATGTTAATATGTTTAGTGAGTTATCATTGCCAGAGTCTTTCCACCCACTGCTTTTTACTCCCATAGCCCAATATGACAGATGCAAGGAAACAGATGCAAAAGACCATCAGGGCAGACTCTCCCTCTGGCGGTTAATTAGTTTTAAGGCTTTACACTCAACACGGCATCAGCACAGGAAATAAACAGAAGAAGATCATCAACCAGGAAATAGAGCGTCACCAAAGCCCAGTGACATCCTCTGCTTCCGTTTCCACTCCTGAGCTCGGAAACTAGCAATTGCAGAACAGTGCTACAACACTATCAATAATGGTGCTGTCTTCTTTTGCATCTTCATCCATTTCCTAACACACAATGTGCAGAGATGTGTGTGAGATGCTGCAGTTTACAGCGGGTTATTGGTTTTGAAGAAACAAAGGCAGTTGTGTTTATATTGCTGAATCTGTAAATGACTGTATGTCCTGTGTAAAGGCCTAGTACACACACACACACCCTTAGCAATTGAATAGTGATCAGCAAAACAATGTACAGGGGACCTACGGCATGAAACATGCACACACACTCTTACACGCAAACATATATATATATATATATATATCTATAGACTACACATGCAGTTTCAAGCAGCCTAATTCCCATATTCTAGCATCACAAGGTCTACAAGCATCGTGTAATAGTGTGTTGGATAAATGTTACTGCATGTTGCTTTATTTGTCTTTGGCTTTAAACCATTTGTTATGTCAACACTACTGATAAAACCAGCATGCAGCTAGAAAAACAAAGCCATGCAGATCTGTAGTTGAATACCAAGAAATGACTGCATCCCTTTGGAAAGCACAAAGACCAATGTGTGGGGGAAATGATCAAATACTGGGCCGCTGCTTCGAATGTTAAGTGTAGATAAAAGGCCTTGCATTGATATAAAACATACTGACAGCAATTTACTGCAGAGAGCCCTGGAGGCACAGGGCGAGTGACCAGAGTGAAAAAAAAAAGAGTAAGCAGGAGAAAGAGAGGATGGTGGCAAAACCGAACGTTATATTTACTTTTATACAAAATTCTTTGTTCAAAAGGATTTTTCAGAGGAGATATTTTCTGTCCATTCATTCAAGCTGCAGATCAATAAGCTAATCTAATTGCAAAACACAAAACCCATTGGAAGGTGATAGACTCATTTCTGAAACATGGCTGCTGCTGATGCTGCTGCTACCAAACGCCTGGAGTCAAGAGATAACATACACAATGTGCTATCTGTCAGATTCAACCGCTGATAATATTATAAATGAACGGTACCGTTACTGGAGGGGCCAGCTACACAATCAATAAATGTTTATTCAGTAATGTAATCCTGATTCTCTGAGTGAGACACCCAGTAAGGTTGGAAAGACAAGGGTGTAACAATACAGACACAGGTTGATACACTTACATACAATTTCTACGGGTTCGTAAGGGAAAACAACTCCCTTTTTTGTTTATCTTTGTTCAGTTTATTTAAACAGAACCTGGCTAACCTCGGTCCTTAAGGCAACAGTCTTGGCGGAGTATAAATCAGATTCATCAGTTTGATGCTGCGGCTGTCAATATTAATGGACTACAACAGTTAACAGCACAGTCCTAAGAAGACCCTTTAACAAACACAATGAAGTTGGATTTGAGAAAGTGATAGTGTAGTACTAGTAGTCAATTTCATGTTAGCTTTAGATTTAAAGTTACTGACAAAGCAACAGGGAAACTATTGCAAGCCAGTAATGAAGTGACTGCTGAGCCTATAGTTCATTTCAGCACCGTGGAGAGCTCCGCAGTACTCAGCCGTGGCCGATGCTCGGCTAATTCTTCCCCTCTTGGGCAGCAAACAGCATCTGTTGGTCTGCCTCTCCAACCGCAGCAATAATTTAACCCTAGTGACTGTAGCACCAGTCAAGGGCCA
This sequence comes from Perca fluviatilis, assembly GCF_010015445.1. Classification (NCBI taxonomy): domain Eukaryota; kingdom Metazoa; phylum Chordata; class Actinopteri; order Perciformes; family Percidae; genus Perca; species Perca fluviatilis. The sequence goes on from NC_053117.1 coordinate 29,457,959, forward strand.
AGGAACAGGCCATTTCATACTCAGTTCAGAGAAAGAGAAAAATACAGTCTAAACAGACTATACTTAGAAGAAATCCATTGAACCCTTTCACTAAAGCAGTCAAGACCATATTAACATTACTTGTAATGTAGCCTACCTTGCATTTGTTTTTTCTAAACTGTACCAATGTGACAATTAAAACAAGGTCAAATTCATAGAGACTTTGTTACCTGTACTCCAAATAGTCCACAGTGCAATTTAGCCACAAGATATGTGCAAGATTTTTTCATTACAAAAACCTCACTTCTGTTTCTATTTTCATTGCTCTATCCACCACCTACACATAAAAACAGCTAATACAGCAGAATACCAGACACGCCACATCTCTAGGGGGTTGTCATGAGAAATCATTCTGGGAAATATAGGAAAACAGTAATCAAGGTAGAAGTAGGTGAGGCAGCTCAAGAGAATGCGGGTACAGCAATATAAACTACAACATTCAGCACAAAGTAACCCCGGGAATGTGTGCAAAATAACATGTGAAGACATTCTTTCAAGTATGCAGGGAGATTTGAAAATAAATTAGGTGTATGCACAGCTCTCACACACAAACACCAGAAATATCCCCAAGCAGCCCCTCACATACAATGTTTCCCAAACTGTTTACAGTCCCGTACTCCTTCAGACTTTCAACCTCCAGCTTCATACCCCTACGTTCCCACAACATGCACAATCTCATATGATTTTTTCCCCCACATACCCTCTACGTCCCATACACGTACCCCAGTTTGGGAACCAATACTTTACTTTGCATTTATTAACTAATAGTGTTTTTCATGCTACCTGTCATCATTCTGAAACGTCTGGTCCCCCAGCAACAAGTCCCTGAAGCGATAGCGAGGTGGAAGAGGAGGCACCTCGGAGTCCACTTCTGCCATCTTGAGAGCCGAGATGTCCAGAATAACGCCAGAGTTGCTGCTGTTGTTTCTCTGAAGGGTCTCATTGGAGGGCCTGTGGGACGAGAAGGACAGCAGCATCTGCTCATCAACATGCCAGCTTGAGAGCATGATACATTACAATGGTGACATTCCAGCACAATCTTTCCAAGTTAACAGAAACAACAATAAGAAGCCGGAGATTGTTTGTATATACGGTGAATATAAGACAATAATTGAAAAGTCCATTACTGGGGAAATGATTTCATGTTCTGGGGAGTCTAGAGGCAGTCAGGGTTGTATAATGAGTAAGAACAGACTGTCTGAAATCAAAATAATCAAAGTTCAGGGGGACTATTTGTTGTACTGAAATCCCCAAATGCCAATTTATTCATTAAGGACAAAACAAATGAATGCACACAAATGAAAACCACAGCCAGGAAAAAAGGCTAATTCATCCGTTTCATGAATACTGAACACTACTAATACTGAATATGGTATGCATTTATTAAGGATGATGTAGTGAGAGCAACTGATTTTCATTGTGGGTCATCGGAGTACTACAAAGACTTGAATGAAGATTCTAGCCGAACTCCTAAGCTGTTCGGTCTACAGTGTCAAACACAGCTGAGAAAACATAAATGATTAGACGGATGATTTGTGACAGAAATGCTAAACGCGGAGCGGATTCTCTGAGTCAAAGCAAGTCATGCGAAAGTCTGAACCAGATGATTTGATGCAATTGTCCCATTTCACGCGCGCCATGTATTATTGAACAAAATAAAATTAACATATACAATCGCATGCATTATTCAAAAAGAAAAACTGACATTTTTCCACCATCAAAGTGGAAACTTCAGGAATTAATAACTGCATAAAGTACAGTATGTGTGCATGTGTTTGTGTGCGTCTAATGCATACAGTACTGGCTACAAAGTGGTGTGCATGTATGTATATGTGTTCCCACCATGTCACTCAGTGTCACAGGAAATTACCTGTCACCATGGGAACTTGATGATCGGCGCGGAGGGCTCGATGATCGGCGCGGAGGGCTCGATGATCGGCGCGGAGGGCTCGATGATCGGCGTGGAGGGCTCGATGATCGGCGCGGAGGGCTCGATGATCGGCGTGGAGGGCTCATGGCTGCCTCTTGTCGGGGGAAATAAGTGACGAATGAGAGAGCGAGAGAAAGGACAGAAAGACTTTTTTTTTTAAAACAGCTTAACTCTCCTCAGAGTTCAGCAAGCCCTCTAGAATGCGCTGCTCTTTGCCGACACAATTTCACTGTAGAGTTTAATATTAATGTGTTCATGGACTCCAGCATCCCCAATGGATGGGGTTTTATTATTTATAGTGTATATTCTGATAAAGTGTAGAGTAGCATTTCAGTTGGGTTAATCAGCTAGTAACTACTTATGTGTTAACTGAAGGACCCCTAGGGTCTAGGTTTTATTGTTTGCCGCCATGGTGAGAAGGGATCGCCTTATCAAGGTGGTGTGTTAAATTAATTTTCTGCCTACGAAGCAACACAGGGAGAAGAAAATAACCTTCAGAAATAGGACACTGACATTTCTACCACACATACAATGCATGTACAAGAAGGCATGTTCTGCCTGGCTGAACATGATGGGCTTCATTCATGTGTGTTTCTACTTGAGTGAATTAATGTTCAGTTTTTTTAATAGACGGCTTGAACACGTCCAATCATATGTTGTATTGGTTTATGCTGAGGAGATTGCTTAATTTCCCCTCTAAAGCCTCTGCAGAGGGAACAGTAAGTAGGTAATACAAAGCTCTGTATTTGTGTGTGGTCATCATAGTACAGTGTGGGCAACCTTGAGTGGGATAATAGCACCCAGAGACATGCTCTCCCTGATTAACAGTGAAAGCACAGACACTCAGAAGTACATAAAGAGAAAAGGGAGTGGAGAGATGAGAAATTAGTGTGCTGGTGGTGACAAGAGGAGAGGAAATAAAACAGGAAATAAAAGGAGGTCAGTGAAGAAGTGTAAAGAACACATTGCCCTCAAGGTGTCCTTTATTTTGGGGAAAGGAGAGGTTAAAAAGAAACAAATGACAAGATAAAATATAAAAAGAGCTGATGACTACAAGGCCACCATGAAAGCAAAAATGAGTCTTGTACAAGTACAGAGAATGCAACCTCTGGGGGGTGATTTAATGGATGAAGCAAAGTGACCACAATAATAGGGAGCGGAATTGCTCCTAGTATGAGACTCCACTTAATGGAGAGAATACCGCAGATTTAGACCAAAGAAAGCAGATGGAGTGAGGGAAATGCATGTAGGGCAGAGGTAAAAATAGTCTCTAAATAAATAAGAAAATCCAGAGTGAGAATAACAAAAAACAGAATCAAGGCTGATATATAAGGACTGTGAATATACGCAGTATTCTTCAAAAATATGTGTTATGGTAGGCCCAGGTAGATATCACTATTACTGTAGGCTGAGAATACAACGCAAAGACCATCAACATTATCTAAACATCATGCATGTTCTGACAATCTGATAGTGTCTTATAATTTTCCATATATGTTTATACAAAAAGAAATTAATTAATTTGGACAAATATTAAACAGTCATCATATTCAAAGAAGGGTTTAGTGACAAGACAGAGCCTACAAAAATTACTTTACTTTTAATGTGTAAAACAGGCATATTTCAGAGCATTTTCATGAGTTTCACATAACGCCTACTGCTGATCAACCAAAACATCTGCAACTAAGTCCAGCATCAACATTAGGGTGACACTATATAAATAACAGATAGGAAGGTCACAAATCCATCTAAGCGCAATTACAAAAGGAGTATAGAAGATACAACTAAACTGTACCACGAGCTTAGTGGTATCGTTGAACTTCCACAATATTAAGTCAGTATAAGAGTTTACATAAAAGTACCACATACCAAATCTCTTTAGAACAGCTTGAATGGCAATGCTATTGCCTATAGACACAATAACAGATAGGCTAACTACACAAGCTTAAGTAAAGTGCACCACAGTCACTGTGAGTAGAGTAAAGTCAAGCTTCCCGAAGTCATTCTTGCTAACTTCGTTTACCTGGCTGTGTTTCCATGTCTGACCGAGGTCCCATCATCGTAAACATGTGTTTGGTTTAGATAACCTCCATACACTGCTCAAGCAGCATTGGCTGTGTGACAGAGGATGTTTCCCATCAACGCGCCCCTTCGAAAACTCTGTCATCGTTGGAAAATGGTAATTACAAAGGGGAGGGAGGTTGACTCCGGCAACCAGGGGGAACAAACAAGAGTCCAACGTAGTGAGCTTAAGCGTTCCGTTAAATCAAAGCAAGCCACTTTAGATAGTCTTGGCGACGAACACTGGTGAACACACAAGCTATAGCTTTATCAGTACTTAGCTCCACAACGCTGTGAAGATAAGCCTGGCAATGCGAGACTAGCTAACTATCTGTAGGCTTGCATGCTGGGTTATTTAGGTTTTCATGAGGAAAAACTAGTCCAGCTCTTCAGCGCTGATTGGCTGACACGCCTTCGAAACGTTGTAATTTATCTCACACCTGACAGTTTATTTAAAGATCAATGCGCGAAACCAAAACCGCAACCAACCATTGACATATATTGAGAGACTTCATTGTCGCTTAGCAACAACTTTATTTGCTGGTGTTGACGAACTACATTGCTTTGCGGAAGGATGACGAACAGTTATGTGTTTATAGTCCCATGCTATCGATTAAAAATCTTTTAATAGACCTTTTTCTTTTTAATTAGTATAGCTAGCAAATTCTGTGTAACCGTTTTCAGCTGCTCTTACGTCACAATGCCTGGTTTAAAATCACAGTAAGTACACGCGTCTTATGGCTTTCTCCAAAGCTGTCTTCTGTCATATAACGCATTTAAAACAAGGACATATCGCGTAAGCGTGATGTATTCCCTGCTGGTTTCCATGCTTTCCTGTCAGCATCAGCATCCCTTTCTCCCAAGGACAGAGCAGCAGCAGTAGGACTCAACTCACCTACTGTGCTTTGCCATCTACCGGAGAACTTTGCAATGATTTGGTGTCTACTGAGAAAACTGCTCCGTGTGATGATGACAGTCATCAAGAGGCTTTTAGTGATATGAATAAACCTAACAATAGCAACTGTAATTCCGCATCGTCATGATTTTGCCCACCCCATTTGCACAATAAAGCCATCTCCGTGTTGTAAAGATGCAAGACTGTGGCTTTAGACTAGCTAGACAAACACAACTGCTCCTGTTTTATAAGCAATGTAATGGTGTGAAATGCTAGTGTTGATCCATGTACACTGTGTCTTCATCAGTCGTAGTCATCTGGTGGTGAATGGTGGAAAGTGCAACTGTATTTGTGAATGCTGCAACAGTTACATATCAGTCAGTAAAAACAAGTAAATATGTCTTACCAGGGCTTTAAATATGCTGTAGACAGTTGCCAAACACATTGAGTTGTAATTAGACCACAACAATTATTTATTAATTTTTCTCATAATTTCACAATATCCAACATCAATGAGGGAGTATACACAGTGCATGCAAAGTCTTGGCAACTTCTAGAAATCCACAATCTCTTACTAGGCTACATCTGTTTTTTTTTCTTCTGTTAAAACATACCTGCAACAGCTCTGTCCTCTGCTATTTGCCTCACAACCGTCCCCCTCATATTGAAAAAAATATTCATTCTGTGTGCGCTGAGGGACTGATGGGAGACACAGCTGGCTTGTGTGTGTCTCCGGGAAAAGCCGCGTTGCTCTGTGTGCGTTCCTTGTGCTCAGCCTCTCCACATTTCAGTCCATTATTCTCCAGGGGAAAGAGCTCTGAGCGTCATCATTTCAAAGCCCACACAGCCACTTATGCTTTCCCATGCCAGCAGTCAGATCTCACTTACTTGTTTATCACTCAGGATCTTGTTTCCCACAGGTTTCTTTTCCACAACTGGATCCAGCTGATTTTGGTAATTTATGTGGTAATTTCTTTTGTGCTAACCCATTCTATGGTTGTTTATGCAAGCTAAATTATGAAATATGATGGAGTAATTTGTTTACAGTCAATGCTGAGGGGTAAATGAAACTATCATAGCATCGCAGAAATTCACAGAAGCTGACGTACATACAAAATGTAGTGATATGATCACCATCTACATTTACAAAAACTGGAGACTGGAGCAATTCAGAAAAGTTCATAACATAAAACACACTATATGCATCATGTTGCCATTTTACCAAGCCATATTACGTTACTTTGAAAACATTCAGTACATTTTCTCCACTTACAACAGCCACCCGAGTTTCTCACCTTTGAAACATCCGTGTACAATACTATTGTAATTGTAATACATCAAGGTTAAACTTGACGCAAAATACTCAAAAGATTGAGTATTCTGTCACTTACAAATCCTGCACATTCTTTAACCAAACACCTGCATTATTTCCATGTTTACCTTCATCTTTCTGGCTCATAACTATTACTCTGTCATCAATAATTAATCAGTACACAAATTACAGTATTAACAAGTGGTATTATGTTGGTTAACACCAGATTATTTTGTGATTTAACATTGCAGTGTTTTTGTCTAATATTATGGTTAGAGCTAGACCGATAAATTGGCCAGGCCGATATATAAAAAATCCAGTATTGGTCGCTCTGTAATTATGGTGGTACCGAATCCAATCAGTAAATCCAAATATTCGACATATCTGTTCTGGGGGAAAAAAATACAACCTGAAATTTATTTGCCACTGATTCATCTCATCATTAAAGAGGTCTGTTTTGTAAGCTTGAGACATTAAAAGAGACCCATAACTTTAATGGTAACTTGGTAGCCTATAATGTGCTTTAAAGTAATGCTTGTAGTCTTTTTGTAACAGCGGCTGCTAGGTTTGACTAATGCAGTGATGTCTCATTTTGAAGTGAACTCTTCAATTATTCAGTCATTATGCTGCTTTACTGTTGAACCATATCACAATGTGTCCTGGAGCCTGGCGTACATCCATTAGGCTATTTCTTTCTAACACCTCTGTCCTGTTCATATAATACGAGCAATGTTGAGTCTCAGCACAGCACAGCCACTCTGCCTCCTGGATGCTTGCTCTTCATGCTTCCAAAGTGTCTAAAAACAGATGGAGAGGAAAACAGTCAGACTCAGGCATTGAAGCACTCAGATTCAGTAAGCAGCCTAAAGGCATATATATATATATATATATGATATAGGAGCCTTACATGAGTTTGGTGCATGAATCACAAAGTGACACCATGTATTTCAGCGTCTGGCTGTAAGCAGCAGACTTAAAGTTTATTTGACAACTGCATCATAATGGCAAGATGGATTTTAGTAATAGGAGTAACTAATACTCTGGATGATAAGGCTATGCTCTGTTTTCCTTATCCATCTTAACATAAAGTCATTGCATGACTTTGATCAACGTCAGAGTCAACATTATTTCCCATGTCATTTCACAATAAGTGCAATTGTAAATAATTTGAATTCCTCACAAGTGTGTGAATCGATTATACATACAATTATCCAGTTCACTCCATACCTAGTTATCTGTGTTAAAAACAGAGTAGATCCTAATGCTAAACTATTGACTGTTAGTCCAGATATAGGCTATACAATATATTGTAGGTTTTCTGCTGCTGTATTAAAAGCTTGATTTTCCCTGCACCTTACTGGGGTGTGTGGCTTTTATGATTCCTGCAAACCACATTAACAGGGAATGGAAACAAAAACTATTTCTATATTATTTGAATGATGAGTCATTGTTAAAGCCCAGTTAAAAAACATCATAGCAATGAGCAATAAGCAGCATCAAGGATGTCACGGCATTGGTTTTCCTCTTACCTCCATGTGTTGGTTTCATGAGAGTAAGCTTCTATTGTTTTCAGATTGGTGACACCATCAGAGCCTCCCACAGCCATCAAGACGCCATTGAAAACTACAAGGGACATCTGAGGAAAATTAAACAGGAGTGAATATGAAATAATTATATAAAATGGCATCAACAAATAAGTTTAAATAAAATAGATTTGAAATCTTTGGACTATTGTTTTCAAAATTGCAAAGCAGAAATAAACCAGGGATTTCCTTAAAGAGTTGAACAGTTGCATATACTGCATATATTTTTGAAACAGCATAAATTCAATATTTGTTTTAGCATATAATACACAAAATATGTAACCAAGACACCTTTTAGCCTCGATAGTGGAATGGCTTTATTGATAGTAAGGTCCAGGCTGAAAGATCTCAACACCTATTGGATGGATTATCATGGAATTTTGGTGATATACATACCAGCAGCAATTTTTTGTGAAACATCTAGATGGATTGGAACTAAATATTATACTTTCATGGTGCCCAGACAATGATTTTGGTGATCCTCTGAATTTCCTCTAGCGCCACCATGAGATTGCCATTTCTTCAACAACTATTGAATGGATTGCCATGAAATTTGGTTCAGACATTATGTCCCCCTTAGGCTGAATTTTAACCACTTCATGTTTCGTCTGGCAATTATAGCAATAGCAAATAATGGTTCCATATTAGGTTTATGAGCTCATCTCTGCTTTGTGTTTATTGGCAAATGCTAATAGGCTTTAACTTGACTCCGCAAGATGGATTGCTTCGCAATTGCTCGGCATATCCATCTGGGAACTTTCCGTTGGAGAACTTTTGGGAAGGGGCGCAAATACTGGTTAGCTGATTGGATAAACCATCTGTCTATCACCTATGTTGGTGATAGACGGGCCAAATCAATCAATCAGATCAACGAAGCGTATGAAAATACAACCACAAGCCCCTGCTGCTGCAGGCAAAGCATAGCTTGTTAGCTCAGCAAGCAAGCAACATGTCGGTAAAGGATATTGTGTGTTTGTGTAACAAGAATTTATGAATAAAAGGCACCCTTTCAGGTTCCCGGTCCATATTCCAAAAGAAGGATCCAAGAGAAAAAAGCATTAGCGAGCAGCTAACAGAATTAGGGCTACCACTGGCTGAAAATATTATAAGATTATACCTGCCAATCTATCCATGGCATGCCAGAAAAAAAAGTTACCAATGTTTCCCCCGTTACTATGTTCTTGTGTAGAGAAAGAATTTTAGACTGTGGGATCCAAAAATAGTAATGACACCCTAAACCTCTACTGAAATATTTTAGGTAATCTGTTCAGGGAAATTATGTCCTTCCCTCAGTCATGTCAGTCATATTATGTCTCTGTTCTTATCATTCGGATGTAAAAATAAACTGGACCTTAAATCAGAGGGGAGGCCTGACATCTGATGTGTTTTAGTGATCCATTACTCACGTTGTCCCTTTTGCTCTTCATGCGTTTGACAGGAGTCCACCTCATGGTGTCCGGGTTAAACCTTTCAGCACCGCAGAGCTCCAGGCTGAGCTCATCTTTGCCTCCAGCCACATAGATGTGTCCCAGGTACACTACACAGCCAGCGTTCTCCCTGGGACTCAGCATGTGGGCGCATATCGACCAGGTACCGTCTACAGGGTTGTATCGCTCCACTGGGGGACATTTCGAGGATAGCAGGAGTCATAAGAGGCCATATATACCATAAATTACAACAGCACACAGTGTATGAGTAACACTGCCTTACAGACAGGCAGTGTTTATATTTATATACATATCTAGGGTACATTGATCTAATGCAACTCTAGATGTACTTAAAAAGCTGAACATGTCTGCCAGAAAGCAAGATACCAATGATGTGAATATACATTATATTTATTTTTCAACATATGCCTCTTTAAAACATTTTTTTTTGTAATTTTCAACCATTTAGCATGCCCATGAACTTGAACTTGATGGGAACCAAAGAAGGTTGTGGGAATTTCACTGACGTGCACTTCTCACAGACTGAAATAGTCAGTGACAAGTGGCAGCACAACATAGCCCCCTGTTTATCTTTGGCAAGGTCAAGGGGCTTAAGAATGTGTGTGTGTGTGTGTGTGTGTGTGTGTGTGTGTGTGTGTGTGTGTGTGTGTGTGTGTGTGTGTGTGTGTGTGTGTGTGTGTGTGTGTGTGTGTGTGTGTGTGTGTGTGTGTGTGTGTTTGTCTGTGAATGCGAATAAGGGCGACTCACAGAAAATGAAAGGTCAAGCTAGTCGTTATGTGTGACTGAAGTTCTGCCACACGTCAAAAAGCTGTCAAGGAAAGCTGAGATTTTTTTTTTTTTTTTTTACAAATAGTGGTGGAAACAAGTAAATTCATTAAATGCCTCCAAGCTCAAAATAACTATTTTTAACTATAGTTGACTGTTTGTAAGTAGCATTCCCACATAAATAAGTGATTGATATCACTTTAAGCTTCTTTCACTGATCTAACACATAACACAATTAAAAACAAGTGCATGCATTTAACATTTGAATTGACTATTTTCCTATAGGAATTTAAAGAAGTGCTGAAACAATTGATGATTTGAAATGATTTTGACATCAATAGAAGAAAAATCAATCACTGCCAATTTTTAGAATCAATGAATCCTTTAAGTCATTTATCTAAGCAAAAATGCCAGACAGTGGTTGGTCACAGCTGCTCAAATGTGAGGATTTGCTTGATCTTGCTGTTATATATAATTGTAGATTAAATGACTTTGACAATGTGTGGGTGACAGTCTTTTATTTCTTTACATCTCACCTGAGTTCAGAGCCATGTCACCATCATTCCCTCCCATCACATACAAGTGTCCCTCCAGCACCGCCGCCACAGCTCTGGTACGTCGGGTCAGCATTGCTGTCTGCTTGCTCCATGTGTTCATTTTTGGGTCATACCTAGAACAATGAAACAAACGTTAGCAAGCCCAATTCAACAAATGGTCTGACAGTCATTCATGTTTTTGCATAAATCAAATGAATCGTGTCTTTGTTCCTTCCTCTGAGTCAGCCACTTCAAATTGCTTTCAAAGTAATGTGAGACGTCAGGTAATTAAAGTCATTATTACTTCCATTCTAGATATATGTAAGACGCTCACTTAATGTCGAGGAGATACCTTGAATGTGGTCTCATGTATTAAGAAGATTCACAGTTCATTTTGAGATAAGGAAATTACCTTTTGTAGCACTATTGCTATACAGTACAGTACCTCTCCACAGTATTAATGGCAGCAATGCCGTCGTGTCCTCCGATAGCGAACAGGTATCCGTCCATCGCCACCAGACACACTCCGCTGCGGGGGCTGCTCAAGGGTGCTACATCTGTACTCCAGCTGTCTGTGTCTAGGTTGTACCTGCCATTGTGTGGATCAAAGCGGGGGGATGTCAAAGTGTGTGTGCAAAGGAAAATCTGGTGCTGATTATAACAACTTGAGTAGAAGAAACACAGGCACAAGCTTTACTAGAAACTGATATTTTTTGATTTGTATGCTTGTAACTGTGTGCTTTTGAGGAACACATTGAAACTGAGAAAGTATTTGAGATGTGTGAGCATCTGTATAAACATCTGCCAGTGTTTCCTCTCTACTGTAAAAGCTTAAGTACACTAGATGAAAACCCACATCACACAAAACAACACTTCTAATAAGCTTCTTTTTTTTTTTTTGCTTGAGTGGGATGTCAGCAATTTCCCCATAATATCAGCACTGTAACCACCCCTCAGAGATTAGATGCAGTCCAGTAACCAAACTGAGAGCTAGCTCGTATAGGCCGTTATGTAACAGCTGATCAGTCTGGAGCAAGTCTTTCCCTACTGGTCTGCAACCCGCCAGGGATGATCATTATAGGGTCAACTGACTGGCATTCATTTGAGGAGTGGCTGTCTGTGGGAAGTGCCAGCTCCTTTGAGACATCTCATAGAGTAGGAGGAGAGGAAATGCTAGAAAGCATGCAACACAAGAGCAGAGAGTGTGTGTGTGTGTGTGTGTGTGTGTGTGTGTGTGTGTGTGTGTGTGTGTGTGTGTGTGTGTGTGTGTGTGTGTGTGTGTGTGTGTGTGTGTGTGTGTGTGTGTGTGTGTGTGTGTGTGTGTGTGTGTAAGAGAGTTTATTTTTGGCTTGCATTACATATTAGGGCTTAATGCCCTGGGAACATGAAAAAATGAGGGAAATCCTGTAGAGTGAGGATTTGGGGTTGTCTCCTGCTCACAACAAAAGATGGCTTGTGGTTTTTAATGTCTAAAGGTACATCTAAGATCTGCCTTAATGCTGACCTCTGCTGTTCAGTGATGTAAACAACAACAACAACAACAACAACAACAACAACAAATGAATACAGATCTTTCTTTCCCCCACCTAATCTAGTTATAGAGTATGCAAAAATATAGAGTTATGAAGAATTGCTTTTAGCATCAGCTTTTTATCCTAGTTAAATAGCAAACCTATAAATATGTAATATTTCTACAGAGGGCAATGAATGGAAGCTGAGTCATTTTGGCCATCTCCTTTATCCTCATGAGTGGGGATGGGCCCTCAGACACCAAAATCACAACATAAGTCCCCAGAGTGGCTGTGCCATGAATTGTTCACTTTGTTTCATTTAATAATATTCAGCAAGTCCATTTTAGTTTTTGCAATTGTGCATTTTAAAAATGAGAAGAGTAGGAGTAAGCTTAAGGGAGGGGTAAGGAACTACCCACATGGGATATTGATAGTTAGACTGCTGTCAGGGTTTGGGTTATGTTTAGATATGCACAATACCATAATACTGTCTTTAAAGCAGAGCTAGACAGCTTTTACTTAAGATATGGCTGCTATCTCAAACTGTCAGCCAAGCTACAACTTACGTTCATTTTCTCCCGCAATGATAACCGATGTGAGGTAATGAAATGTCAGTTTGAATAACCTTGTACCAGAAAATCGTCATAAACCAAAATAAACTATTTCCGTTCCAGCTAAAGTCAAAGTTTGATGTTTGCATTTCACTGGAACTTGAAATTCAAAAGAGCATGTAACAAAAAAAACAAAATGTGTTCAATGATGATATGAGGTTCTTACAGCGAGAAAACCTTCGCGTTAAGGAGCTTAAATTGATAATACCATGGGAGGAAAATTGAAGTTTGACATTTTGAGATAAAAAATAATTGCCAAATTAAAACCGCTAGGCACAAATTATTAGTAAAAGACATTTATAAACTGTACTGTCTCTCACCTCTCCACACTGCTGTAACATCGGATGTTATCTTCCCCACCTACTGTGTAGATCTTGCCATCCAGTGTGCCCACAGCCACTTTGCCACGACTGTTGACCATGCGTGCTGCTGTTCTCCACTCGTTGTACTCAGGACAGAACTGTTCTACTAAACAGGATGGGTCGTCCTGGGTCCATCCCCCAACTGCCAACACAAAACAGGGCACATTTTACAGTATTACAGTCAAATCAAAACATATCTTCTGTTTCCTGTCTGCTGGTGAGCACCAGGCATATCTGTATGGCGCTGCTATAAAAGGAAAATAACTCTCTTTTTTTGTGCACACGAATGTTTATTTCCTAGAAAATAATTACCTGAAACAGAATCTTTAAACTGCAAATATACAACACTAATGTCAAGCTGCAACAGACAGAGGCAAAAAAGATTTTCTGAAAATGTGATCGTAGAAAGATGTAGGCCTAATTTAATTTAATTTATTTATTTTTTTCATTTCCCTTTTTTGTTGCATTTCTCTACATGCAGTAGAAGCAATAAACAAATGCATGGATCCGATAGTACTGGGCTGTTTTGTCTGGTTTCCATGGTGATCCTTGTCAGCAAGAGGTGGGATCCAAGAAAATGAAAAAAATTGCCAAAGTGAACTCAAAATTATGAGTAATTTATAAGAATGCAAATGCACAGATGGGCGACAAATTAAAACAACAACATGAATTGTACTAGTAATGTGTTGGGCCCTACCATATATCTGTGGGCCCTACGAGCCTCCAGAGCAGCTTCAGTGCTCTTTGGCAAAGACTTCACAAGTCTCTGGAAATCTGCTGGAGGGATGATCGCCATTCTTTAAAAATGTACAGTCATCAGTAATCTGCTGATTGCAAAGGCCATAGCGTTTGATTCACATCTAACATTCAGTGCCTCCTTGTGCTTCCACTTCTATTTACACTTTTAATTGATTAGTCCCAAGCAGCCCTCCCTTTCTCATACAATATGATAAACCATCTCCTTTAATACTATAGGCAGAATTTATTAATTTGGTATGTAATCCTGTCTTGGCATAGCAGATCTCTGTGCTTGGTTTCATGCTGCCAGCTGGCCTGGATGCCAGCCGAACTTAGCCCCGCCCACAACATTTGAGGTCGAGAAGTTCGGTCTTTATATATGTCAATGGTCTGGACTTGATCCGTTGTGGAGCAACTATGCTCGAACCAGAGCTGTTCGGACCAATCAAATTGTCAGGGCGGGCTTTATACGATGATGGACAGATGATCAACAATAACCTAATCTACCACGCACTTGGGTTGAATTTGTTTACAACAAAGATGGCTGCCGCTGGAGAATTGAGATGTGTAGATTCCGCCATCCCGTCTGTTATAGAAGATATTGACAGCGCATTAATTTTAAAAGAGGAACAGAGAACCGCGATCACGTATGTATACACATTGCCACACCCGTCCGCACGAGTCGACACGGAAACTGCCGCCTGTGCCTTTGCTCTGTCGAAGCCTGCCTTTGACTTGCAGCTTCTGTGACGTCTGTCTCCGTTGCTCTGATTGGTTGTAGGTCTATCCAGTTGAGTGTATAGGCATTTTCTTTACTGGTTCGGTTGAAACACGCCCCATAATCACAGCCCAATGGAGCAGTATCAGACTCAGATTCTGACTAGAATCTGAGTATGATGACGTCAGGCTAGTTGCCAGCCTCTGCATGGAGGGAATGTACTGTTGTTCTGCAGACTATGTTAGTGGTGGCACCTATAACAACTTTCGGGAACACTTTATTTGAAGGGGTGTTCATAAGAATGACATGACACTGTCATTATTATGACATGACATCTGTTTGCCAACTTTGGGGAAGTTTGTTGCTAAATTGTTGGAGTGTGCTCACACTGTTGTTACTGTACAGTAATTGCTCCAGTCTGTTAAAGAGGCACAAGCCAAAGAGGATATTTTATTAATATTTAATGATTAGCTAATACATAATTCTTAAACAACTGCAGTCTCCTGTCAAAGTTCTTAATCTTTATCTACATCACAGTTACTGTAATAATCTGAATCAGAATCAGCTTTATTGGCCAGGTTTGCGTAGACAAACAAGGCATTTGACTCCGGTAATCTTTGTTATCAAAGTATAACACTTAACATATTGAGAATAAAAACAGAGATGACGGTAAGAATATAAAAAATAGTGTACAGTATGACAAACAATAAAATAGAATTTACAATTTTACCAAAAATATACAAAAGAGAGGGAAGGAATAGTGCAATATCGGTCAATAGACTGAGATGAGATAATGAAAGTTGGGTAACACTTTATTTGAATGGGTGTGCATAATACTGACATGACATCGTCATTATTTTGACATGACACCTGTCATGAACATGACAGAGTCATTTTGAATATTCAGGACTGTTGTCATTAAAGGTCCTATGACATGGTCCTCTTTGGATACTTTCATATAGACCTTAGTGGTCCCCTAATACTGTATCTGAAGTCTCTTTCCTGAAATTCAGCCTTGGTGCAAAATTACAGCCACTAGAGCCAGTCCCACAATGAGCTTTCCTTAGTACGTGCCATTTCTGTGTCTGTAGCTATTGAGGAGGAGAGAGGGGGGGGCAAGGTGGAGGGTGGGGGTGTGGCCTTGACCAACTGCCACTTTGCTCGTTTGAAAGCCATGATGTCTCTCTCTCATGGGTGGGCTAAATTCTCTGGGCGGGCAAAGCAGAGAAAGGGGAGGTAATCTTGCTCCTTATGACCTCATAAGGAGAAGATTCCAGATTGGCCCATCTGAGCTTTCATTTTCTCAAAGGCAGAGCAGGATACCCAGGGCTGGGTTTACACCTATCGCCATTTCTAGCTACTGGGGGACCATAGGCAGGCTGGGGGAACTCATATTAATGTTAATAAACCTCATAAAGTGAAATTTTCATGCCATGGGACCTTTAAGTGTCATTCAATAAATTATGACATTTTTAATGCAAAGTTAGCATTGTCCAAGATATATTTGTCATGACAACTTGACATTAAAGAAGACAACAATCTCTGTGTTATGACAACTTGACATTAAACTAGACAACATAACCATAAAGTCATAAATATGTCATGACAGGCCAAATTATCAAACATTAATAAACTATGTAGCTTTGTTAAAATGTCATTAAGAGGTTGGTTTTTACATTGGCTGTCATGAGAGCATTATAATTGTGTCATGAATATTTTTCCTTGACCTCAAGTAAGGTGAAACAATATGAACCTGTCATGAAGTTTGATTTTATCATCAAATGCTTATATGATGGTGTCATGAATTTACTGAATGACACTTAATGACAACAGTCATAAATACTCAAAATGACTCCTTTATGTTCATGACAGGTGTCATATCATAATAATGACAGTGTCATGTCACTCTTATGCACACCCCTTCAAATAAAGTGTTACCCAACTTTCATTATTACAGTAACTGTGATGTAGATAAAGATGAAGAACTTTGACAGGAGACTGCAGTTGTTTGAGAATTATATATTAGCTAATCATTAAATATTAATAAAAGATCCTCTTTGGCTTGTGCCTCTTTAACAGACTGGAGCAATTACTGTACAGTAACAACAGTGTGACCACAGTACTCAGTAGTTAGTCAAAGCTGTTTTAAAGGGGTGCTCCAACAATTTAGCAACAAACTTCCCCAAAGTTGACAAACTTCTAATACACACTAAAAAAATAAAATAATAATGGTCAAAACTGATGCAAGAGAGGCTGAAAATTCCCTACTGTAAGAATTGGTAGGCCCTACAGGTACATTTCCCATAATGCAACTCAATACCATCTTTTGTGACTACCACTGCCTGGTATACACCCACTTCTTTCAAACTCCATTAAAGTAACACTTCATTAAAACTTTATTCAAACTCTCGTTATTTCTAAAGAATACTCCTCCTAATCAGCTCTAATGATACTGTATGGCCACTTTGCTATTTTTCTGTCCTCCATCCAGAACGTGAACAGCTTAAACTGCACTTAAAAGTAATAGGTCTAACTCGTTAAAATCAGAAACTCTACTTGTCAGAGATGTACACCAAATGCATCAACTGACCCACAAACATCATGTCATTGAAGACGTCTTTGGGGGGAAGTTTGCTGAGCTGGCTGCGAAGGGCGAGGGGGGTTGGCATGGGTTGGCGACGGCGGTGTGATCCTCCTTTGCTCTCTTTGATCAGCATATGGCGGGACTCTGGTTCCTCCAGGACTGCCCTGAAACACATGGTGATAAAGTAGACATGAACAAATGATGTGCTGTGATTATGACGTCACAATTTACTCTAGAGGGAACTATTCGGCAAATGGTATCATTAAGAAAAGTCAGAGAAATACCATTTGTATGATTATACAATATCTTTTAAAGTTTAACTCACTCATAACATCATGACTTTCAAACGAGCAAAGTGGCAGTTGGTCAAGGCCACACCCCCACCCTCCACCTTGCCCCCCCCCTCTCTCCTCCTCAATAGCTACAGACACAGAAATGGCACATACTAAGGAAAGCTCATTGTGGGATCGGCTGTAATTCTGCACCAAGGCTGAATTTTGGGAAAGAGACTTCAGATACAGTATTAGGGGACCACTAAGGTCTATATAAAAGCATTCAAAGAGCACCATGTCATGGGACCTTTAAAGAAAAGCAGTGTTGGCAATGAACATCTTAGATCTCAGGCTCCCTCCAACATTAAATCTGTATAAAAACAAAACCATGCAAGTAAAGAAAAATAAAATAGTACAAAAGTTAAAATATAGGGAATAATTATACATATATAAAATAACACACGTTTATGGTAGACAGTTGTAAAGAAATTGCAAAAATGAACAAACTGAATGTGAATAGGAATGTAGTAAATGTATAGGCCTATGCATAATGAGAAGTAATAAATCTCTCTCTCTCTCTCTATATATATATATATATATATATATATATATATATATACATACAGAGATGTAAACAGGTTGTGAAACAGTAAGTAAACTATATATTAAGTGACAGTATAAAGTATAACTTTTTATATAAGTATAAAAAAAATTGTAAACCTCATTTCGAATTAGCTATCAACTTGAAATTCATTGATTACTATAAATATGTGATGTACAGTCATAATCCCCACACTGTTTTTTCCAAGTAATTATATTGTAGCAATTACACAAACAATAATAACATGATTTACGTAATGGAAAATATGCCTCAAAGTCAACTTTGCATCTCTTAACTTCACCACAGGCTCTTAATCAGGATGGCTTATCTTACCCTTGTTCATTGTACACTCCCATGTTTTATCTCCTCAGTATTTTACTCAGGGTCTGCAGTCAAGATTTGTGCTTCTGCCTCACAGCAGCACCGAGGTGTCAGTCAGGTCTCTGGCCTCCTGGGCTTTATCACTACACGCAGCTCTGTTCCCCACAGTCCGTCCTTAAACTACTGCCTGTCACAGCTTTCCGCTTGGAATGACATTGTACTTGACTGCTCTGAGGAGTAAAACCTCCTCCCCTTAGCAACACCACCAACCCCCAAGTGATTCATCCCTCCATCCCTGAAACCCAAGACTCACACACCCTAGTTCCAGCTTCCTCTTGACAACTGTCATGCCGAAAGAATTGTCGACATGTACTTAATTTTAGGTTGAGATGAGATTCATCAATGTCATGTAAGTAACTGTATCATTGGTGGGAATTTAGACCAGGGACAGGCATCCATGTGTCGTGGTTCAATAGATTGATGTACTGGTCTTGTGCTGGTTACCGTAGAGGCGTTCCCTTCTGTTTTACTCTGAATGCACCATTAGTGGTGACAGAAGCATTAGTCTTCACCATTTCGGATTCTCTTCACAGGAGTCCAGATATGTTACTGTCTGAAAAGGCACCTGTCAGCTCCCTCCTGCAAATCTCTCACCCTTTTGTCATGTGACCTATGCTGCAGGTTGCCCATATTTATACACTAAATGTGTCCTGCGGAAACGCCTCAGATGCAATGGTGATTCATCTCATGTAGGTCAGGAAGATAGGTCATATGCAAATTCCATCTAATCACTGCTGTTTATGTTGTCAGTACATGGCTTCTATAGGGCTGACTAACACATTTTGATTCATTACCTGACTCAGACAGATAGATAGATAGACAGACAGACAGATAGATAGATAGATAAACAGACAGACAGACAGATAGATAGATAGATAGATAGATAGATAGATAGATAGATAGATAGATAGATAGATAGATAGACAGACAGACAGACAGATAGAGCGATATCTATCTATCTATCTATCTATCTATCTATCTATCTATCTATCTATCTATCTATCTATATCTAGCTATCTATCTACTGTATCTATCTATCTATCTATCTATCACTCTATCTGTCTGTCTATCTAATCACTGCTGTTTTTGTTCTCAGTACATGGCTTCTATAGGGCTGACTAACACATTTTGACTCATTAGCTGACAGATAGATAGATAGATAGATAGATAGATAGATAGATAGATAGATAGATAGATAGATAGATAGATAGATAGATAGATAGATACCGTAGATATATATATATATATATTTACTTTATTTCAGACATGTAAAAAATGGTCCATATTACAAAGAAGAAAAACACACATAAAAACAATACATTTATCTCCTGGATAGGCTCATAAGCCAGTGAGTCCAAATACCAGAGGAGTATCGCACGGAGCTTAGTCCAGGATTTGTCAGTGCAGTGATGATACTATTCGCCAAGCTCGAAAGCCTGCACATACACCTGTACATAAGATTATGTAGTACAGCAGGGCAATTTGGCAAACCCACGTTTACAAACATTTGGCTTGCACTACTCCATCGTGGAACCCTCAGTAGCATCCGCAAGGCATCATTATACGCTACCGTTAGTTTTTGCATACTACTCTTTTTGTAGCGTCTCCACAGGTGTGCAGTATACATGGTAGTGCAGTACGCCTTGAAGAGTCTGATTTGAACAGGTATTGAGCACATTCCAAACCTGCGGATCAGCATGTTAGCCTGTCCATAAAGCATGCCACACTGTCTGTAAATGTCTCTGCAGTCACATAGTGTCCCAAATATTTACATTCATTAGTGACCTTAAGTCTATTACCTGACAAAAAGAAATCAGGGAATGTCAATTTGGAGTCCTCTCTGCTTCGAGCTATCATAATAATACTTTTCTTTGAGTTGTATCTTATATCAAAGTCTGTTCCATACTGTGAGCACACATGTAACAGCTCTTGTAACCCGGCGCTGTATGGACAAAAAATAACAAGGTCATCCGCATATATATATATGTATATATATATATATATATATATATATATATATAGATACAGTAGATAGATGATTGATGAAAAAATGATTTGTATTACAGTAAATCACCTCATTTTATACCATTTAATCAAAGTGGTGGGAAGTTACGAAGTACATTTACTTAAACATCATACTGAAGAGCAATTTTGAGCTACTTTACTGTAATGTAATTGAACATTTCCATGCTATGATACTTACTGTAATACTTTTACTACACCAAATTTCAGATTTATGTTTTTACTACACTACATTTATTCAACAGCTACAGTTACCTTTCAGATAAAGATTTTGCAAACAAAGCATACGACCAGTTTATACAATATGATGCATTGTTACAGATTACGTAAACTACCCAACTGTATATGAAGCAGGTAAAATTATCTCCACCTCGACCTACTACAACATTACAGTAAAGCACAATAATGGAGCATTACTACTTTTACTTAAGTTAATTATATGAGTACTTCCTCCACCACTGATTACGTAAAGCTTTTTTAAAGTCTCAATAAGATCTGTAATCTTTGACTTGACCTTTTGTATACTTTTGATTTTTGACTTAGTTCCTGGAATTTCGTCCCATTTTTACCATTTATCTCCATTTATTTCTAAAGAATATATTCCTCATGATGTAAGGTCTGGTACTGTAATAAACATATTTGACTTTTCTATCCTTCATTTTGAGCATTACCCCTGCAAAAATAAAAATCGTACATAGATAGATAGTTCTAAATTGTAATAAATAGATAGATAGATAGAGAGATAGATAGAGAGATAGAGAGAGAGATAGATAGATAGATAGATAGATAGATAGATAGATAGATAGATAGGTAGGTAGGTAGGTAGGTAGATATATAGATAGATAGGTAGGTAGGTAGGTAGGTAGATAGATAGACAGACAGATAGATAGATAGATAGATAGGTAGGTAGGTAGGTAGATAGATAGATAGATAGATAGATAGATAGATAGATAGATAGATAGATAGATAGATAGATAGATAGATAGATAGATAGATAGATAGATACACACCAGGCGAAGCAGCTGCTGTGCTCCTGTCAACGAGGCCTTTAGAGTTAATCCAGCAAGAGATGAGTCCGAGGTCTTGAGGAATAAAGACAGATAATTAGATCTGTCTAATTATCCAGATATGAGGAGCTGAGACTTCCCCAAAGGCCCTACTGAGATGATTAAAGTTTCCTCCTCTGCAAGGTCTTGAACATAACCCTCTCAGAATCTACACTGAGACCCAAACACTTGGCTGACAGTTTCATAACCTTGTCACACCCGCCCGTCTGGAGCCCCTTATTTTATTTGGCTGTAAAATCCTAAATTTTTAGGAGGTCAAGGGTTTATTTAGGTCTGTGAAGATAAAAAAAAACTGCTGACTGGCTGTCTTCTGGACCATAAACAGGTCCTTCACTTACAGTATCTGCATTTCCTCCTTAAACCTGCATCAATATAATAGAATTAAAAGTAAAATATATCAGTGGATGTAGGTTACTGGATATTCACAACCCGCTGCAGACGTCAAAGACAAATCATGTTGATCTATGGTGGACATCTGATAATTTATGGTCCAATATCCCTTTGTGGTAAAAACTCTAATGTCAAATAAAAGTGACAAAGTGTATATGGATGGCAAACTAAACTGTTTATCTTGTGCAGCAGCCAGTGGACATTTTACAGAGGAACAGGTGGTGAGCCCGAGTTTTTTCTGCAATCTTGTCAGTATCTATGTCATGGTAGTGATGAGAAGATGCTCTCAGACTACATTTGCTCTTTTATGGAACGCGTGTTTGCAATCTTACCCAGATTCTAATGAGAGTATCTATATCAATTCCATCTTTTCACTGTCAGTACTCTACAGAGATACCTGAAGGCCTGGGAGCAAGCGGAACTATTATCCTCAGTCACCACTTCCACTTCCAACAGCTTCATAACTGTCCTTTTTTGTTTGTGTGCATTTAACACATCAGAAGATAAGATGTTATTTAAAAAAAAAACTTATGTATACATGCTATTTATCTACCAACAGCTGGGTCTAGTGAATGCATGCAGCATTTAAAAAAGGTCCTGAACACACACTCATAAATCTGAACAAAAGCCAGGTGGCTCTTCAAATGCCTAGGTGACACGACTCGGCTGTCTTTGAACTTTGCTGCTGTGAGTTTGAAACGAGTATAGTTCCCAGAATGTTCGAGTGTTCCTTTAAGTCAGCCACAGAAAGTTTGCCAGAGTACATGTATAAATGGAAGTCCTGCCATTTGATCATAAGCCTGTGACCTTATTTTATGGGTGTTAATGCAACAAATGTCCTCACCTTTAGTTTTTTGGTTGAGGTACCTCAGGAAAGTTTAGAAAATGCGCATGAAACATACTCAACGTATGCATTAGGCATCGAAGGTGACCCTCCATCATTTCAGTCAGACAAGAGTGACGTACTTCACAGTACAGTGGTATATACGGTGGTCTTGCGTGAGGGAAGACCTCAGGCAGCTGACTCTCCTGAGTCTTTGGAACGCTCACATGCCAGAGGGCCTGTCCAGCCGATGACACACTAGCTCTCCTGCAGCTGTCTCTGGAGACTTTCCTGCCAATCACAAGTCATAACAATACGCCATTTTAGTGATCCTTAACACGTCATCTCCCCTTAGGGTGGGAGAAGATATATGAAGAGAAGATATATTTTTCATAGAAAAAGGAAGGGATTAGATAAATATATTTAATAAAGTTGCAGCCACATGAATATACTGTATACTTTTAATTAAAGGGAATGGAAAAAGACCATACAACTTTCATTTAAGTCTATATTATAGCAAGTTCAAAATGTGTTGTTGTTATCATGATTATATCCTCAAATGTCAAATGTATACATAATTTCTGGTATTTATATTTTATTTATTTATTTTTAAATTCTATATATTTGCATATGCAATACATAACCCATACTATAATCTGTGTACTTTTTTGGTATCCATTTTTTTGTATTGTGTAAATATGTTAAATCATATATATAATATGGTTTTATGACCAAACTATTAAAATTTACAAACGTATAACATACAACTTGAACTTGCATCATAGACATAGATAGTTTATTTGCCAGTTGGTGTGCAAATGGTCCAGTTAGTGAGGTCTTAGATATGTACATGTCTAAGGTTCGGTATAAATTCATCCTTAGATTACCTTAACTAACACTCTGCACACCATGTCCCGTACTTTTTGAAAAGTAAGTGATGACTAAGATAACGGCTGCGAGTACTGGGTACTAAAAATATCTTCCTTGATGTAACCTCACATGTAAAGTGGTTGGGGAGGCAGACAAAAACTCTCCTGCAGTGCCAATGCAAAAACCAGCGAGGTTAGTATGAAGTAAAGGGAGAATGGCCATTATGTCATTGTGTATTATCCGACATGGATTCCTGAACCACAGTGCTTGCTAATGTAAATAATTGTGTTGCTGTGTGATAGAAAATTAAAAATATTTTAGTGATCATATATGGTACATATTTTATGTATAGTCCCTCTTCCTTTAAAATGAGCATAAGTAAGTTATCCTCAGTTTAAAGAAACACAAACTAAGCCAGTGGTGTGGCGACCACATCCCTGCATGCCATGATCTTTAAAGGTTGTGGAGTTGTCACATGTCATTTTGCAGTTGTTAAAATTAAAAAGTGCTGCAGTTGACACAAAAACCCAGTTGAGGGGAAAGTGATATAGAGGTCGTGAAATGGACCTCAATAAGAGGACACTATAAAGTTAACAGCTGCCCAGCTTAATTTGGTGTCCCTTTCTACAGAGGATCAGGTTCCAGCTGGATATTTAAGGGGGTAAAAGTAAAGCAAACACAAGGACTCTTAAAACATATCTGTAAATATTTGGACTTTCATCACCTAAAAACTGTTCATAGTAAAGTTACTCACAAGCCTAGATATTCAGCATGTGTATGGCTAATTCTTGTTTCTATGGCCACCATGTACAAGATAATAAAACAAAGTAATTTACAATATAAAATGCTATTATAACATTGTACAATGTTTGCTGCAAAGAAGAGCCATGTAACAGTATACCCTAACATTTTAAAAGTTCTGATTTAGGATATCCTTCTTTTTTCTGCTATCATTTAAAAAAATTATTATTTGCATAATTGGACGTACATACTAAATGACACTGTGTGTTATTTCTAGCAACGTTTCAGTCAAACGTGATCGCAGAAAAATTTGGAAATTGGTTGCAGATTAAGTCTCAAACTATTTGAGAACTGAAAAAAATTAACTGGAAGTGAGTAAGGCAAGTTTATTGGTGCAATGATTCCTTAGTTTGCTCTGATGTTTTTTTTTGACAGGTAGCAGGGACATTGTAATCAACAACAGTACTCCCAAAGCACAAAAAGACAGATAACTCTAAGCCATGGAATGAAAGGAAGCCCCACTAGTAAAATAATACGTTATTGACTCAGCAAACAACACAGCAGTCCATGTAGATAACCCTTCTCCTAGGCCTGTGCAACAAGAAAATATAGACACAAATCACACAAAATCATAAAGTATTTCCAAAGCAAATATCACTGCAAGCCCTGACCTGTTTCATTCACCAACCACCATAACCTAACCATAACCTCCTCATTAAAATATCATAAATACCCAGAACTCTTCTGCGTGCACATATGGATCGCTTATTATAACCACATTATTGCTAATCAATCAACAAACAGCCGTCAAGGATAACCGTTACATATTACTATACAAATACTGTAAATAAATTACGGAGAGACAGCCTGCTGACAGTCGAGAGTGGGCAGCTCTGATGCTCCACAGCAAGCTAGAATCAGGAGATCATTAATTTATTCCTGCAGGGGCTTAGTAATCAGATTCACATCGTGATTGGCTTCCCAGACAGGTCTCAGAAGAGCCATATACAGCATCCAGCCCACACACCCCTGTAAACCTGCACAAGGCTTTGTGTTACTACTTCTTACATTACACTGGGGTATAATAACAGATTACAGGAGAAAGCATCACGTTGATGCTTTTACACTGTTACATATTGTATCATCAAATTATAATGCAGACTGCTGATGATGAAGACTTTTTGATGTGTCTCCTCTCCCCCCTAAACACATGTTCTCCTTCAGTCAGCAATTTCCTTAGTATCAACGGATAATCGATACTCGATAGCAACATATATTATAATTGAATACATTTGGAAAAAGTATTAATGAAAATCACCACCGAACTAAATAATCCTTGAAATGCAAGATACTTAAAAGCTAGAAGCTATTTTTTCCTCACAGTTTTTATCACTATTGGAGAAGATTATTGTATCCATGATAGCCAGATCTTTCTCTCTCTGTCACTCAGCCTGTTTGGAAAAAAGAAAGAATATATTCTTTCAGTAAGGACACTGTTATGTAATAAATGGAGATACAGACCCGCAAAGGCGCACCTTCATGTTAGACACACTAATCTCCTGTCGGTAACACTCTTGCCAGCCTGGGATTTACTGATGACTTCACTTCACCTCACATCAGACAGTAATCATCTGAGAGCTGAGAATGGTTTAAAGGCGCCTGTCCTGGTTTTACCTTTTGGTCTTATACTGTCACCTTTACCATCTGATTCTGGAATTGAGTTCTAAAAATAATGTAATGTAATGTAATGTAAGGATTTGAATGTGGGAAATTCCAAAGGGGGCTACTGTTTATCTTTTATAAGGACAGATTTTTTTAGGAGAATATATATACTTATGCCACATGTCATTGTATTCATAGCTCAAGTTAATAAGCAATAATTGTCCACTGATACATAGTGACCTTTAATGTTGATTTAACCCTTAACCTTGTAATCCCTTTTTCGACTCTTTTGTAATTAGCTCTCTTATTGTCCTGTTGTCTAAAAGGTCGGCGGATGGTAAGCTATTACCATGGTGGTTTCTCAGGTGTCTTGGAATCTTAGGTCAAACCAGCAGTAACATAATCACCCTTCCATTCTACTTGCAGCTTGGACATCAATCATTCTCTCACCAGGGTACTGTACAATGCAGTGTTACTAACTCCAACCCAGATTTAGAATGTGATATATTGAAATCATAAACGTAATTTTGTTCATGGTAATAAAAATGCAAATGAAGAAATAGTTCATGCTATACAGCAATTAATACCTACAGCAATTTAAATATGCCACAACATGTATGGATTAATATAAGATGGACTGCATTTATATAGGACTAATATGTCAAAGCGTTTTGCAATGTGGCTCTTATTAGCCCCCCACACACACTGTAAGTAACTGGCCTGGCTATCAGGAGCAACTTGGGGTTTAGTGTCAGTGTAAAGGACACCTCACCATGTGGACAGGAAAAGGTGGGAATTGAACCCCAGATAACTGATGGGACCCCACAGGAAGTTTGGATTAATCCGTATAAAGCATATTTTCCTGTTCAGGCTCGTGGGGGGCAGGAGCTTATCCCAACATGCAAAAAGCAAGAAGCACACAAACACACAGGACTAGCTGCCTGTGCAGGTCTAACACACAGCTAGACTTGTACATTCATATATAAGAACATAACTATTCATCTGAACTGTGAGAGTAAATCAGAGCAAACCCAGCACAGGGAGAACATGCAAACTTCTCACGTGCAAATTTCTCCCACACAGTCAGAGCCCTGAGCGTTGCCCCTTACGTACAGTATTTGCAGGAGATCAAGATCTTTGCCGTTTGTTGTTTATTTCTCACCGGCAGACGGAAAAACTAAACTAAATTACATGCATAACCAGGCAGCAACACATGCATGCACTGAAAATACATCTGCCGTGTATGCAGTAAATAAGGTGCAATATTTCTGTGAATGCAATCCATGAACATTTTGTCTCATTGGTGGGAGGTACATGACCACTACTGGGTGTTTTTCACAGTTTTCCATAGCCATTATAATAGACTCTAATACACCAACTTAACATAATTTTCACTTCACTATAAGTTTTTTGTTGTTGCTTATGTCTAATTAATAATGGAACATCATTTTGGGGGTTAGACAACATTCAGGCTGCATTATTTCCTTTTTTAGCTGCTCTTTTGTACACAGCCTGCACCATGACCCGGACAAAGAGGTGCCAACTTGCCACATGGCTCTGCCAGTCTCCAGCTGGGACCAGCTCCGGCACCCCTGCTACTCTACACAGATGGGACTTAAGATCCCAGACCGGTGGTATAACATAAGGTACCATTGTTAAACCTTACATACGGTGAGCTCACATACTAGCAGAAATTCCTAAAATATGCACCCAGTGAGGATCTTGAAATGAAGTGAAGTGAAGTTGAAGTGGAACAATGATGCATAACGAGGGTGCAATGTCCACTCTTCCCATGATCAAATGCATTGTCCGGTTAAAATGATTTTTTTAATTTGTTGATTTAAAAAGAAATTTAAACTGAAAGAAATTAAGTGTTCCTTTATGGGATAGGGATCTCACAGTAAGCCAATTAGCTTAGCATATGAAAAGTTTACATTTGGTGATACATATGCATGATATCCTGACCTGAACAGTTGACAAAAGGGGCATTATAGCTGCATTTGTGATTTACAGAGTAGTTGTGATCATCTGGGAAAATAAAATAAAGGCCATGTATCACTGATGCTTTAAATACATAAGGTATTAGCAAATAATCCAATATTCTTAATTAAATTCTGGTGCTAAATATTTGTCAAGTGGTTAAAAATTCATCTTGGGCCCATGTTTTGCTGCTATGCACTGATCCAAACTTGTTGATTCTGAAGCAGTTACAGCACAATGAAGTCATTATAAACTTCTCCATTTGTTCAGGTGTTGATTTATGCTGGGATATAAATCTGTATTACCAATGTATATTAGCCTAATGTTCTCCCAGAGGTTAAAAGGCTGTAGCAACAGGGTAAAGGTCACTTGTCAGCAATCAATTCTTAATGTGAAAAACAAAATGGAACCTGACAAAGTGCAGCATTGCAAGAATGCTGACAGAGCATGTTTATAGATTTATACATGTATGTATGTGTGTGTGTGTGTGTGTGTGTGTGTGTGTGTGTGTGTGTGTGTGTGTGTGTGTGTGTGTGTGTGTGTGTGTGTGTGTGTTTTTGTGTGTGTGTGTTTGTGTGCCTGCGTGCGTGTATTTGTGTGTGCTGGAATGCTAGAATTAATTCCTAATGTGTGAAATCAGTGTGCAGTAAATGTTACTTCTCCTGTCTGCCAATTCCCAGTTTTTAGAAAATATGGTCCCCCCCTGTGTACTGCTTATTTTGGTATTAAATGAATTAAACCTAAACATGAAATTTGATACAGTTTTGCAACCAGGCACCACATTTTTCCATCCCTAGACTGCCTGGCGACAACAGCAATATTTTCTGCAGGTCCAGTATTTTGTGGAAA
Organism: Perca fluviatilis; assembly: GCF_010015445.1. NCBI lineage: Eukaryota > Metazoa > Chordata > Actinopteri > Perciformes > Percidae > Perca > Perca fluviatilis. The sequence goes on from NC_053117.1 coordinate 29,486,710, forward strand.
CTCCACTATATCTGCCAGTTTGTTTTGCAGCCCTGAGTTAGTGTATGTGACAGCAGGAAGAGATGATGCAGCACTTCAGGCAGAGGTAATTAGCCACAGAGAAACAAGAGACCGCCGCGAGAGCTTCAAGAAGAGCTGCCAGCCCTCTCTCCCACAGTATATTCAGTGAAGTAATATGACAGAGAGTAGGATGATGTGATTGGTCTGATTGGTCTTCTTGCACCCTCAAGTGGTAAAATGCTGACATGACAGGATATGAGAGAAGACATGGCAGCTGGCGTTTCTTCATTATGCCAATAAGAGGCAGAGCTCTGCTCTACATTTACTATGTGTTTTGTAATATACCCAGCATATATATTGACACATAGAAATTTACGCCGAGCCACCCTAAAATTGTCACCTTAAAATTAAACCATTCCGCATGAACAGCAATATATGTTAGGGCTATGGGTAGCCACTTCATGGTAAATTAACTCTAAAGAAAAGAGGACTCCATTTTCACTGCAGCTCACACAATCTGTTTTCCTCTTGAGTGTTTTTTAACCTCAGTGGCCCGAGGAAGAACACCAGTTCTCAACTGTACAACTAAAGATTGTTAGTTTGTAAATAAGCGACATTTGATTCAGGGCCAAACCTTGTGTTTGATATGCTGTACTGTATATGATATTTGTGAGCAATGCTTTCTTTTTCAGGAAAGTTCTGTTTAAGCTGACACAGTTATTCATACTTGGACGCCTAGTTAAACTATTGGCCCCTGAGCAGCTCCACTTTCTTCCTTGGGGGTTAAAGACCTTGCTGAAGGGCACCTCCATGGTGATGATGTGGCAGGAAAAACACTGCTCTTTTACTTTCCTCACCCAGATTTGTCCTTCTGGTCAGAAGAATGAACTTTCCGGTCATGATCCTGCTTTTTTAACCTTCAGGCCAATAATTTCCAACCTGGGGTACTCGTTTACTTCTGCAGCTAAACAAAAAAAAAGTTAAAAAGTAGAAGTTGTGTATTGATTTAGGGGGAAAAAAAGAGATAAAAAAATGAATGTAACAATGCAAAGTGCTGCAATTGAGGGTTTAGAAAAACTAGCAACCTAGCAGAAAATCTTAACGGATAGCTAAAAGTAACAGATTGAATGGTTGAAATTCCCTAACTTCTGCCACTCCAAGTGGTCATAGAATGAATCCAAACTCAAAAAAACCTACTCAAAAAAAAGAAACAAAATACACTGAATCATGGATTCACACGTGCAGACCACAGTCAATGTGTTTTCTCGCCTTGAAGAACTTTCAAACAAATTCCCTGAAGGCCATCCCGTCTGCCAAAAAAGTTTATGAATCACTGCTATAGACCACTGCTTTATATTAGTAACAAATCATACAACACGAAGAATTGGAGGAAATTTTATATTTTCTGATTCTTTTGTATTCACAAAGAGAGGCAGGATGAATGGTCAGTAATCTAAACTGTCCCCTGACAGCAGGATATTACATAAGCTGTCTATAAAACGAAGTGATATATGGCTTTAACACAGCTTATAAACTCCAACATCAACAATCAATTTGGCCTTTCATCCAAATATCCACTGCAGCCACTTATATTTCCACATTGATCATTGATGACTTTTACAAATGTTGGCCCTCAAAAGATGCTGAGCAGAGGAAAATGACAACTCACAGCTCATGCAAAAGCACCTCTCGCATAATGTGTCACATCATGGACACTGGAGGGTGGAGGTTTGTGGCGGGCCCATAATAAACTGACACATTGCTTCAGTGAACATGGAAGCAAATGCTGGACTGCCAAGCCAAATACACTCAGAGCCCCTATCAATTTATAGATGTAATGGATCCAGCAGGCACACTGAGCCCATTGGCCTCCAGTGGCCCTTTGGATGTGCCATGGCACATAAGAAACTGCATGGAGCCAGTGTGTTCATACACGGAGGGTTAGGCTTTTTGAGAGAGCTGAGGCATGCGCACAGTACAACTATTCAGACAGCTCACAGAGGAGAGATGAAGAGACAATGAGTAGGTCTTCTTGGGGCAACAGCAGGAAAATGGCTGTTACGTAACAATAACACCATATGATGGCAAGGACTGCAAAGGCTCTTTGTAGCTGAAGAGTGATGCACGTTGATGGTCTCTATTCATAGAATAAAACATTTTTTTTTCAAAAGAATGAGATTGTTTTCATATGTTTTATATTCACTGGTGAAAATAACGATGGTGATTACATGTCCGACTTTTCTTAATCCATCAGATGACTCAGATGATTTCCGGTGTTTCCTCAGTGTGTCTGTCAACCAGACAGACTGAACTAATTATGGTAATAATCTGACAATATATCTGACCAATAGTCGGATTGTAGCCAGTTCAAAACATTCAACAGTCATGTCCCCCTTCTGACAACAGAAATATAAACTGGTTTTGCTGTCAAAGCTCATTATCTGTCTTGGAAATAGTTCTTTTGTCACAATGTAATGGGACAAAACAATCCCAACTCCATTTACTAGTTTTTTCCAGAGCTTTAGTCCGTACCACACAGTCTGGTCATGGATCTGTTGACACCCAAGCTCAGTAGCTGTTCCGCTTTTATCTGTGGCAGTTTTATTGGAGTTCTCGTCCATGTAATTAAGGCATGTGCTATGCCATGTGTGATATGGCTGATATCTCAGTAAAAAGCTTGTAAGTGGACCCTGAGTTGAGATTGTTTTGCTAACCTTTTTTTCAGCACATTTGTTGTTTAAAGTGCATGCTCAGATTATGCTTTTTGGCTTTTTCCTTTTCCATTATTGTGTTATATATCTTTTTTGTGCATGTAATAGGTTTACAAAGTGAAAAAGACCAAAGTCCACCCCAAAGGGACTTAAGGCTCTTATATACTAGACGCAGCCCAGCTGCCGCGCGCAAATGTGACGTCATGGGATCGCCGTGACTATTTATACCCGCGCTGGTTCTCGCGACACTAGTTGCAGTCTTCTCCTGAACAGAGGTGTCGCAACTGAGGAAAAGCCTACCGACTTTGCTATTTCTACGGACCAGAAGAAGAAGAAAAAAGTAAACAATAGCAGAACTGGCAGCAGCATTGACGTTGATGTCCACAGCGACTATGATGATGTTGGATTCACTGGATGAGGAGGAACAGCTGCTTTTGAGCCTGCTTTCAGAGAAACGAAGAAAAAGAAGGTGGAATGTTCGTCATTTGAATAATGCCAGACATAAATATGGTGAGTTCAATATCCTCGTGAAACCAAAGAGGATGATAGACGAAGAGAAACACTTTGAATACTTCAGAATGTCTGCACAACGATTCGATGACCTACTTCGTCGGATCAAGCCTTTCATTCACCATAAAAGAACTCATCTTAACCCAGTAAGTTTACAAGAGAGACTTGCAGTCACTCTGAGAATCCTGGCATCTGGTTGTCGGTGAACTCGCTCAGGCCTCCAGTTTCCGCTTTGTTGCGCGCCGCTGAAAAAAATAGAGTGGTGCGCGCCCTCTGCTCGCACACTCAAAATCCTGGCGCGCCAGCGAGATCTACGTCATTTTGACGTCACATTGGCACGCGCAAGCTTGGATGCGGCGACTGTAAAATGGCAATTAGTCCTTACCTAGGTACTGGGCATGTGCGACTCTCAACAAAGATGGAACAGAAGTGAGATGTCTCACTCTGTAGCTAAAACAGAGAGCTCAACACACAGGATGAGAAGAGGAGCTGCAACAATGTGCAGTACAACAAAAATATGGTGTTTTTTTTAAATTAAACCAAACCTATTCTGGTACAACCTCTAAATACAATTATGAACCTGAAAATGAGCATAATATAAGCACTTTAATACACTTTTGAAAACTATTATTTTAGTTTTTACTTTTTGTGTATTTGTTTTTTTTTTAATACAAATGATTTGTTTAAAGGACAGGTTCCCAATTTTTGAAGTCTGTCTTAAAATAATATTTCATTTTGCTTGCTGTAATCATTCCTGCTGTTTATACTGGCAGTTTAGAGATCTTAACGTGATGAGGAACAAAATCCACAGATCTTGCTCTGTGCAAAAATACATTCCAATTATCGGAAGTTAATTTGAGGCTTCACCTGTTGAAAAATCAAATGGGTATCTTCCATACTTACAGTCTCTTTTTTGGATTAATCCATAACCTGCAAAACAATGGGCCCTGCATCCTCAAAGGTTTACACTCTCTTTTCCTGATTGTGTTTCCCGAGTGTGATGAATCCCTCAATTTTTGGCATGAAAGTGGTGAAAGTAAACTGTAGAAAACTGGCACAGTGTTGGCATCAGCCTCCCAAACAACAGTAAATACAAAGCTGAAATTAAGATACTGACACAAAAGGCATTCTTATCAATCTTTTCAATGAAATGATGAATCCCTAACATTTTTTAAATTGGAAAAAGCTTCATAAACGACATGACATTGTGGCCAGAGCTAAGAGAGCAAAGGTCAGGGACATTTAAAGATGGATGAGGAACCAGCGCCAAGAGGCGGGGGGGGGGGTTTCAGTGTCAAAGGTGTCGGCTTGTCGGCTGCTCAGGTGTCACTGGCTGGCCGTGTGAAGAGAGAGCAGAGAACAGGAGATCAACAGCTGTGGAGGTATCAGATCACCTGGTGGAAAGACACATTCAGCTCCATACCCGGACAAGACCACAGGTAAGACATCCGTCCTGTGAGGCTTTGATGGAAAATTAGTGAGGGGCGAAAATAGACAGAGTTTAAACATCTTATAGCAGATAGTCACTAGAAAGAATTACCAAGCACTGTTAACAGCAAAAAAGCAGTAAGGGACAATATGACTGACTCCTGTAAACTTGCTGAAGGGCTGTCTGATGTGTTGTGTTTGTTAGTTGTTGCATTGGGCCTGTTTGAATGTTGGTCTGTGTTGCTTTTACGTGCTGACTGTATTAAGTAATTTTTTTGAATTTTATTTTTTAGGTTGCCATTTTAAAACTGGCCAGTGACAGCAGATGAAAATTAGCCTGCTGAGCTAACTCTGGCTCATTTACAGTTACTTTGCTAGTGATTAATGAGCACAAGTAATATACAGTTATATCTGTTTTTATTCAGTTGTTAAATAGTTAAGTAAGTATTTTACGATGCTAAAATTACTGTTTATTGACATGGAGTCTGGTGGGTTTAGCGAACGCAATTTTGTGGATGGTTTTATGTTTAAAAAAAGGATCTTACTCTTTAACAGAGAGATCGACCTCGAAATCCTTGTGTTGTCAGACACATCTGAGCCTGTCAGTGGCAAAACGAGCACTTTTGTGAAGGTAAATACAAGCTGGAATTCCCCTATTAACTTACATTGTAGCTTGTTTCGCCGCTGCCGACTGCAGCGATCTTGCTTTAATCCTGGACTAATTTCAAAGATTGTTGTTCCCATCAGTCACATGGAAAACATAGGAAAATACGGTACAGGTTAAAAAATAACCAGTAGTTACCCTTTAAGCAGTTTTAAGATTATAGCTTTAAAACTGAAGAGAGACTAGATTGCGGCTCAGGGTTTGTCACAAACACACGTTGGTCTATTTAGCCTACTGGTAGAAAAGTTAGTTCTCTTTCCAGCCACTAAAGGGTGCAAGAAAGAGTATGGTAACTGCAGTAAAGTGCTTAAAATGAAAGTTTTCGGGAGTTACAACAAACTTCAAACACTTCTTTACCACCCAAGTCCCATATTTCTTGCTATTTACCTTCTGAGGCTGAGGTGCACTCATGCATACATAGGCTACTAATCTCAGGACATGGCTGTCTGCCGGCTGCCTCCTCTCCCAGAAGTACTCAGCCCAGCAGATGACATGGCCACGGACGAAGTGATTAGGTTACAGATACTGTAAGTCACTGACAGGCTGTGAAGGGAACAATGGAGGCATGTTAGTTTACAGTGGAAAAAAGAAAAGATTACAGTCATCTTCAGTTTCACCAAGTGGGATTTATTTTATTTTTTACACGAGTCCCAGCTGGGAATTGAAACCCCAACCAAGGCAGATGTGCCTTATTGAATGACTGTATACAACTCCAATGAAAAGTAGAAGACCTAATCTAATTTCACCTGTACACTTTAATCTCAGTATTTTACATCATCCTTGCCAGACTGAATTATATCTGACATGCTCTACTCAATCTGTTAAAAGAAAACTGCTCTATTATCCACTAGCACTTTACATTATAGCTCAGTAATAAGATGATTATGGGTAAATATTAACCTGATTCTAGACCTTTGAATCACAATCACTTTAATAATTAGCAGGATAAGGTATTGCCTTGGTAATGTAAAAGCACATGTTTTTCCACATGTTAGCCTTTTGTTAGCAATTTATTACCATGCCAATGCTAACATGTTCAGCTCCATATGTTTTTTTTGTCATTATTGCCAACATGTTTTACTATTTTATTCCCCTACTGCAAAAATGAAACCAAGATCTTTTTCAGTGTTATTATTAAGATGGCCGGGTCAAAGCCATGGTCTAATTTAAGTGATTTACAGAGACTGACATTTTGGAAAATGCAAAATATTTGCTTCCTTGTCAAGAGTAAGATGAGAAGATTGATACCACTCTGAAGTGGTATCAATCTTCCCCCTCACAAAAATATCAGCAGAGCACTGCAATTTGCTTACCCTGTAATTGTAAGCAAATGTACATGTAAGTATTTCTTCACTCAGGCAACTCTGTATAAAAGCATCAAATGAAATCCTAAACTAAAATACCAAAAAAGGACTGTACATGTTAAAATCTTTACTGTATGTTTTCTTCTCTTTCTTTATCAGGACTCAATGAGAAGAATCAGGAGAAACAGCCAGGCTCTCCTCCAGGATCTCTTTTACAGGGGGGTCCATGGAGGAGACAGAGATACTCCTGTAGGTTTCTAATTAGCGTGTTTATGAGCCATGTCTCACTTTTCAGCTCCAAAGCTTCATTAACGGTTGCTTAACTTACAGATTCCAGCTCAGCCTGGTAGAGATGCTAAAATGATCCACTCAATCGCCAGCCTGATCAGAGCGAAGAGCAAACTCCTCGTCCTGGAGAATCCTGACACTGTGGAGATCTACAAGGTCAGCTTTCAGTTTTTTGAACAGTGTATTATTATTATTATTATTACAGGGAGGGATGGATTCACTTTATTACAGGCTGGGAGCTATTATTTAATATAAAAAAGTTAAAGTGCTCATATTATGCTCATTTTCAGGTTCCTAATTGGCACAGTTAGGTTAGGCTGTGTGTTGGGCTCTCTGTTTTAGCTACAGAGTGAGACATCTCACTTCTATTCCATCTTTGTTGGGAGTCGCACATGCGCAGTAGCTAGGTAAGGACTACTAGCCAGTCAGAAGCAGAGTATGAGGAAGCGCCACGCTAGCAGCTAGGCGAGCATTATAACATGTGTTACAAAGTGACGCACATTCGTCACGGAAGTAAAGGCTGGACTACAATAGAGCTGTTTGGAGCAGTTGGTCAACAGTGTTTTCTGTTGAAAATGGTAAGTCCCTTTGGGGTGGACTTTAGAATTTTTCCCTTTGTAAACCTATAAAATGCACAAAAAAATATATATATAACACAATAATGGAAAAGGAAAAAGCCAAAAAGGCATAATATGAGCACTTAAAGAATTTGAAAAAGGGCAGATTTTGTGTTTATCTCTTCTACATCCTTTTTTACATGTGGCACTCATAACGAATAAACTTTGTGCGCTGTTGAAAAGGGTTATTGGGGTTTACATTAGGGTTGAATGTGATATTAGATGGATTCACCTATTTAACTATTGCATTTACCCAACATAGCTGGATGATGCAACAGCCCGTCCTAGCAGAAGTGGTAAAGACGATGTTTACCTCCCAGCCATCACAACGAAGGCGTCAAGTCTAAAGTCAATGGGAGGGTCTCTGAGTCAGTCCTGCCCTTACCTGTACGACAAAAGAAGAGGATCTTTCTCCTCAGTTGCCTCTCAGAGAACTGGAGGTCACCCTAAAAAACAGGTAATCTCACATCTGTTTATCTTCCAGTGGAACAGATTTGAAACTTCTTTTCAAAGTCAAACCTTTTTTGCTTTTTCCACCGTTCTGTCTCTACATATCAGAGTCACCTAAAGGCACAAAGAGAGGCAAAGAAATCCAACGTCACCGTGACAATGACCTACCTAGGACAAGGCCGTCGGGGGTCAGGGTTGGGGTCAGGTCAGGACGAGCTGAAAGTACTCCAGCAAATCAACGGAGGGGAGAATATCTGTGTCTTCAAAGGCGTGGTGACTCCAGGAGGTAGGAGCTGCGAAATTTGCAGCTGTTTTGCTAGAATACGCACAAAAGAGAATTTAGCCCTTACAATATAATTCTGCCTTTAAATGTCTTTTCATTTTTTATTTTATTTTCATCTATAGGAAACAATAAGGTGTTTTCCTCCATTAAACAAGTCAAGAATAATAGGCGATTGTGATTAGGTGTAAACGCTTCTCTGTCTTTTCACACGTTCAATTACTCAAAGCCACATTGTAAAAATGATGTTGGTCCAAGGCATTATTTGAGTTGAATAAGAAGAATAGAAAAGCTGATGTGTGACTTGATAAACTAACATCACATACAATTTTAAAAGGAAGTCAGTAGACAAGACAAGTTATTTCGTCTTTGTGGCCAGTATATGATGATTCACACTGTACAGCCGTCAGGGAGGGAGGGAATCACAATGTCGGGCAGATGTACAAGAAAGAGGATATGGATTTCTGTGTTTACAAAATATTCTGTAGCTCTATAAGTTAAAAGAATAAAACAAAAGACACAATAACACATTCAAAAAAGTCTATATAGGATTCAGCAAAGTTATATTTTTTATGACTTTATAATTAGTTTTTAATTGACTTTTATTGCTTTGATTTGACACTATATATAGTTTACTCTACCCTATATATATTGGCTACATTGGTACTGTATGTGACTTTGGTGTGAAGGATGGTTGTTGAGAACAGTTTTCCTCAATCATTAAAGTAGAAATATTCGCTCGGAAAGATTTTGACAGTGTGTTCTGTAGATTATCCAGAGTCATTGCTCAATGCTGTGAGCACCACAAACACAATTTCATTCACCTTCATAACGGTGGAAACAGAAATCTTAGATGGATATCAGATATTAGATGGAAATGGGATTAGATTTTCTACAATATATATATATATATATATATATATATATATATATATATATATATATATATATATATATATATATATATGAGTGGATTTGGTTCCTTTTTAAAAAATAATGTGATATATTGTTTTCCAGAAGGGGGGGACAGAGGAACCCCCAAAAACATAAAAAATTATCTGTTCTTTTCTGGCTTCTGGCTTCAAGCCTGAAATTGAAATATACCAATCTTAGTAGGAAACATCACTCTTCAAGTGTACTGTAGTGCTTATAGCTCATAGACATAACAGGTGTTCAGTACATGTATGAACACATCTTTAACACTAAATCGTCAAGCTGAACTGACGATTCTGAATAATCATTTTCACTTTAGCATCGGAGCTCCACTCACTCGTGACTTAATTTTGTCAGCTTAACAGTGATTTACAGTACGTTGAGTTTACCGAAAACCGCACAAACAATCTGGATGTGATAACTCCTGTTGCATATAGGTGATTGCTGAGCTATTAACCATATCATCAGTGTGTGTGTACAGGCAGTTTTAACCAGCAGCACACTCAACTTACAACTAAACTGAAGACGAAAGCAATGAAGTGAACGGAATTAAGCAAACTCAAATCCACAAAGGGATTTCAACCTCTAATATGCAACCTGTTACAATGGGTTGCACATGGCTATCAAGGGTCACAAGCCAAAAACATTAGAAACCACTGCTGTATGCTACTTCGTGGATGCTGCCAACCCAAATGTCTCACAGCACCATGAGCTTAGATCACAAGGAAAACCTGAACCTGTTGACGTTCACGGCAACGTGATCCAAACAAAGTCAAATAACCACGGTCAATCTGTTACATCTATCAAATCATCTTCAACCTTCAAGCATTACTTAATATTTTCTCCTTGTACCTTTCAGAGCAGTTTCAGTTTGTCTCTCAGAGACACAGAGGTTTCCCCTTCAGTGCCACCTTGTACGTTAACGGCATCATGGTAGCCAGAATCAGTTCGTGCTGCGAGTACCGCTACGCTCCAGGCTTCCAGCAGGGCAGGAAGAGCTGCTTCAGATTGGCTTGGCTGGCAGGTGGCCTACCCTGTTACAGGTCAGATTTCATCCTCTGGGTCAGCATCGGCAGAAAATGTGAAATTAGTACCATGTCAAAACTGATTGGGTAAACCCATTTCTCTGAAGATTTGATGTACTGTGGATCGACACAGGAGGGAAAAGGAGGCATATTGCAAGACATCAGGGAATGGTGTTGGGTGTTGGTGGTGGTACCGGGGAGGAAATGTGAGTCATGATGAAACACTTTTCATCTTTTTCAGATGCACAAGTCTCCGAAACAAATACAGCTCCTGCCAACAGCTGAACAACGGCACAAAGGACAACTTAATTCTCCCTCTAGACAAGAGCCCTGGCAATGGTACAAAGCCTGGAAATGAGTGTCTCAATTTTCCATTACTTCCTAAAGCTTATTCATCAACATTTCTTTGACATTAGGCCCAGTCCGTGATTTCAATGGACTAGTTTGAAGACAAAATGTCCCACAAAGCATTTTTTTATACTCTCTCTCTTCTCCTTTTGTGTCTAATGTCTCCAATGCAGGCACCATCGAGTCGTGTCCATCATCCCCTCTCTTTATCCCAGCCAAACCCGAGAGGAAATCAGGGAGGAGAACAAGAAAACATATCAAGGAAGGCAGTAGGGGATCTACAGACAGCGAAGACCCTGCTGTAGCTGGGATTAAAGAGACTTCCAAGAAGAAACAACGCAAGGGTCAAACTAAACAGAAAGAGAGCAAAGGCAAAACAGCTGGAAATAAGAGGGAAGAGGGACAAGACAGCAAGGGCTTGGAGGGCACGCACAGGTCAACAGCGACTGAAAAATGTGAAGACCAAGCATCGTCTGACAGACGAGAACATAAGCAGCAGAAACCAACCAGCAATGTCACAGAGCTGCAGAAAGAGCAGCCGCGACCAAACGTGACAAGCAAAGTTCTCGGTGAGCACTGTTTTTTTTTTTTTGTATAGCTGCTTTCATTCCAGTAAGAGAAGATTGAGAAATATGGGAGAATAAAAACCTTCCACACTTTCAAGTGGAGATACAGCTGACCTTTAGTTCATCTACTTGCGGTATGTCCATTTAATATCCTCTGTGGGGGGAAACAAATGGGAAAGAGTTTTTCTTTTTAAAGATTCATTGCAGGATGAGGAAGCACTGACTAAGCAGAACAGAGAGAAACAGAAGGAGCTGGGATCAAATGGGAAAAGCAGAGATGGGGAAAGACTGAAGGACTTCTATGAAGAATGTGTGGAAATGAGCACGGCGTTGGAGCAGGGCCTAAACAAACACAACTGGTTCAAGGCAAACAGTGAGTAAAGAAACAGCACAGCAGGGACGTACTGGAATCCCCCTGGAGTGCTGTAACTGATTTACATAATACACTTAAGCACAAAAACTTGAATTTGCTAAAAAGTGACGCATTGAGCAATGTCTGCTTGAAGAAAGATGGATGACATGTGGGACAGGTTACGCAGACATTGTTGACACAGACACACACACACACACACACACACACACACACACACACACACACACACACACACACATGCATGCATAAATCTCACCGCAGCAGATCAGTTTTCTCTACCGAACCCAAATGCTCAAACTGAATTTTAGATTTTATTATGAAATTCTCACATCAACAGTGGGCATCAATATCACTGTGTGCACTTGGCTTTGGGAGAAACAGTTTTATTGCGCCTAAGTTGTTTTGTTTTCCCTTTGTATGCCAAGTCCTGGAGAGATGCCGGCTCCAGAAGAGGCTGTCATCGTGCCCCAAATCTCCAGGCTCGGATGTGGAGCCCAGTGCAGAAAGTGATACAGTCCCGCAGCCTGATGGAGAGCCAGAGGAAGAAGAGGACACTGCCAGCCAGAGTGCTGGCAAAGAAGAGCCTGTTAAAGAACAAGACCTGCAGGCGCAGGTGTGTGTCCAACACAAATTACTGTGGTGAATCAATGTTTTTGCCAGAAACACTCTTGGCATTAAAACACTGGCATTAAAGCCATTGAAATAACCACATCCCTGCATTACGCAGAAGCATTAATTTGTGTTATAAATTGTTATTTAATTGCTATAAATGATATAAAAACAATGTTAATATTGTTAATATAAAAAACTATTTGTCATTTAAAGTGATACATTTCCCCTTAATTTCAAGTAGTTACATGCAGTATTATTCCTTTTAGTTCATGATGATCATTGTTTTCAGCCTTACTTGGAAGATTATATTACAAGATTTCCACAAGCAGAAACAATGCAATATAAATGAAAATGTATACTACATAATTTTATCAACTTCTCAATGTTATATATAAAACTCAAAAACATCAAAACTACTTCAATAACAGGGAAAGGGCATTATCTCATTGGTATGCAACATGTATTTGACTAATAAAAAGTTGATTAATTCACAAAAAAATCCATTCTAACATAAAGGACCATTATTGGGAGGTTAATACACACAGGATTGTAACAAATGGTCACTGAGTATTATCTGGGACAGACTCGGTCGCAGCCATCATGATGAAAAAGCTTCCAACAGCGCCTGAAAAATTCCTCAAGGTCTAGCAAAGTGGCACAGTGGATGTGGCCGACAGCCAGACCATATGTCTTTATGGACTCTCACCCAGTCTCTGTGTTTAGAAAACCTCCAGCACCTGTCCCGCTCACATCTCATTCCCAGCCACATTTTGGAGCTATGCTGCGCTCACACACAAACAGTGAAATACTTAACGCAATACTCTATTCTCGAGGCTGTGATGCAACATGTATTTCGATATGAGGGAAAAAATTATGGGTGCAACAAAATCTGATTTGTGCAATTCAGGAAAACGTGCTGTTGAGGTTAAGAGGTTGTTAGATGATATACTTGCATAATTTTTTGTACAGTCTTACATTCTCCTGTGGGAGACCATTTCCCACAATTTGTTCATAGTCCCTTGGCCTTGTGGACTTTCCGAAGCCCAGTGGGTAGTACACTCTAAAATTAAACTTTAAAATGCTTAAAATGCATCACCTTTGTGATAAGATAACCTTTTGGAGATATGTCTTAACTCTAAAATGGAAAGTTTCTGACATCTTGCACTGAGGCAGACCAAATCAAAAACTAACATCACATACCTCTATGACTTTCTCATGGTTTGTGACTGTAGCTCCACGCCATGATGACGGTGCTGAGCACATCCGATGAGGTGGAGCAGCTGGTTCTGAGGAACACGGACCTGACAGACGACCTTCTGCTGAGCCTGGCGGAGGCCTTGAAGAGCAGCCTGTCCAAGGTCACACTGCTCAACCTCAACCTCAACCTCATTGGCCCGTATGGAGCCCACATCCTGCTGGACGTTCTGAGAGTGAAGCCTCAGATCAGAGGCTTACAGTAAGTCCCAGGTTCCACTGATACACGGTAATCAAAATCTGGAAAAGAATGACAATCCGGTATGTTTTTCAGAATTTGGAAAAGACACTGAATAAAAAGCAGTTCCAGGAACATCAGCTTTTTAAAAGTGTTCGAATAGGACTTTGGAAAAGAACATACTAAAACTGAAGAGACAGTAAAAAGACGCAGCTAATCTAAGGACAGCCTCCTCGTTGCAGAATAAAATCATAGCCCTTTACTGTTGAATTACACAATCCATCTCTTTTATGTGAATAAGAAATGCCTCCAGTGCCTTACCTCTGTGAGTTATTTTCTTTTCCCCCACGAAATACAGCAAGTGCAAGAGTTTGTCTTTGTGCCATTGATACTTTGACAGATGCAGAGACTTACAGTGCACGCTGACATTATGTGAGATACAGCACAAGCACAGCTGGGCATTACATACAGATCGTTAGAATAGTGTGGGGCTTAAAGGAATGATTTAATAGTTTAATGGAATAGATTAATACCACTTTGTTTTTTGTCCATTAATTATACAGCCTGAAGATGGATTAGCTTAGTTTAGCCAGGACAACCAGCAAATACTCTGGGAAGTTACTGGTCTCAGGCAAGAAAAAGTCTGGCGCATAACCCCAACTGTAGTTTACACACAGTTTTTGTATGGATTAAACAAAAGAGAAATGTACTATTCATTTATTAATTTTGATTTGAATTTGAATGCCTTTATTGTCATTGTACTTTACAATACAGCGAAATTAGGAGCGCTACTCTACTACTACTACATTGGGTGCATACAATAAATACAACAAATAATCCTTACAGGACATATAAAACAGAATAAAAACAATAAAAGAGCAATGATCAGATAAGTGCAAGTATCGAAGTGCAGGAGGTGACAGTGAGTGACTGGGTTTGTCTAACTACATTTGTTTAGGGACACTATTGCATTTGGGAAGAAGCCATTTTTAAATCTGGTGGCACTGGATTGTAAAGACCTATAACGCCTACCAGAGGGTAACAATTGAAACAGGTGGTGGCCAGGATGACTATTGTCCTTGATGATGTTCTTGGCTCTTGAGAGAGTGCGGCTGAGTGCAATATCAGACAGGGAGGGGAGGGGGCAACCAATGATTTTTTTCTGCAATCTTGATAATTCTCTGCAGAGCCATTTTTGTCTGCAGCGGAACACGCAGCAAACCAAGAATACACAGAGATGCAGTAATGTGTACAGCAGAAGTATTTATCAAATTATGTTAAAAATCCACATATACATTTTAACAATAACCCCTGGAACACATCTTTTCCGACTACACCTCGGATAAAAAAAAAAAAATACCTTGAACCTGCACTTTCATTTGTCTCTTTGTAGCTTTGCTTATTTAAAGCTAATGTACTTGCACTTACTACCTGTTGTCTGGAGTTTGAACCTTCACAGTTGAAAGCACTTAACTGTAAGTCACTTTGGATAAAAGCGTCAGCTAAATGACATGTAATGTAATGTAATGGATGCATAATTTCAAACGTGTGCAATTGTTCAAATCCTTAGACTTCCTTTTGAATAAAGATAACAAATATGTCTGAAATATGTATACAAATCATTCATAAGACATGGAGAATCTCTCCATTAGATGTAATGGCCTCGAAGCAGAAACAACACATTTATATAAAATTGACAGTGTGAAAAAAAACTTTTTGGCGCTTGTGATTTTTTACATCACAAAAGGTTAAACTTAATATCAGGGTGCGAGGGTATACCCTTTGAAGTGAGCAGTTCCTGGAGGAATCAGAATAAATCTCCATGGTTACCCCTTTTTTTCTCTCTCTACAGCTTGTTTGGAAACAAACTGCGTGACCATGGACTGCTGACCCTGTTGAATGGAATAGCTGAGCTGCAGGAGCAAACAGCAAGAGCTGCTGCTGCCATCCAACAGGCCATGCTTTTCCCATCGGAGCAGAATATGCTTCTGCAGCTCCCCACTGGGTGGAGCTCTTTCAGTGTTTTTGCGCTTTTGGAACTAGATATTGGGGGAAATGGCTTGAGCAGCGAAGGGGTGAAGGTGTTAGCATCATACATGAGGCACCACTCTTATCTTCAGTACTTGGGGCTGGCGCAGAATAGCGGCGCCGATCTGGCGGCGTGGAAGGAACTTTTCGACAGCCTCAAAAGAAACAGCTCGCTGACTCAGGTCATCCTAGACGAGAACAACTTGGGAGACCCTGGGGTCAGGCTGCTGGCTGACATGCTGAAAGAGAACGTGAGTCTGCGGCAGGTGGATCTGGACAGGAACGGCATCAGCGACGTGGGAGGAAACGACATCATGGGCGCGTTGCTTTGCAGAACGCAGGTACCGTTGACGCATCTGAGCCTACAGGAGAACAACATCAGTGCAGGACTTATGAGTAGGATACAGGAAGAGGTCAAATATCAATGCATCCTGTAGGAGTGGAAGAATACAAATAATGAGAATCTATGTAACACATACACAAAGCACTGACTTTGAGAACTCATAATATTCCTTGTTTACATTTTGAGGTCAGAGACTTTGTTTTTGGTTTTTTACCATTAAACACACACACACACACACACACACACACACACACACACACACACACACACACACACACACACACACACACACACACACACACACACACACACACACACACACACACACACACACACATCTCTCTTCCTTCCTGTGAGTGGGTGGCCCTGCTAACAAATGCTGCATCTTAGTTTAGCCCAGGCAGGTAGTGTAGGAGGTATGTTTGCTTTAGGACTGCACTGTGGTCTGGATGGATTTTCAAAGAGATCTCAATGAACTGAACCTTTCTTTCTTCTTTGTGGTGAGGTTTCATCTTAACCTTGAGGTTTTCTTCTTCCCACCAGCATTACCACTCCTGACTCCACACCTCCTACTTTGCTAAAACTGATTCCAGTGTCATCTTATTGAATAATTTGCAGCCTCCTGACTAAAAAGAAACCAAAGTGATTCATTCCACCCACAGTATTTACAGGTCATGGATGACTTACCCACAACTTCCCCCCCCAGAACATTTTAGTAGCCACCTTGAGATCCCTCTCCTCTACTCTTACATACAAAAGATACTTAAGACATCTAAGCCATGCCACGTCAACTACCCTTATTCTGCCACGTCAACTAACCTTATTCTGTCATTCTTGTCTCTCTTCGTGTGCTAGACAAAGCATCTATTCAGACTCTAAGCGCTGTGTGTGAACTTCGAGGCCGTCATCTCATTGTTCTATCAACACAGACATTCTGAGAATGACTGTACCTGTGATCAAAGCTTGTCAAAGTGGTAATTATCTCCTCCTGTCAGGGCTGCCGGTAGTGACTCTGCTGAAACCAATCCCTCCATATTTCATCTGCAGTCTTTGCGAATTTCTGTCTGTGGAACCCCGATAAAGACGCTCTCCGAAACCCCCGGGAGGATGACAGATAAATGAGACTGGTGCACCTGAAGATTACATCTGCAGAAGTTGTCTTGTTCCACTGTATCAGACTGAATAAGCTTCTGTTGTGGCCTACATTCAAAACTCTGTACAGCAAAGAAAGGATGTCTAGTGTGGGGTTGTCTTATTTTGTCCAGATCGATTCTGTGTGTCTAAATGAGATTGGTAAGATTTAGTTATCAGCAATAAAAAAAGAGTCCAAGTTTCTGTTCTTTTTGACGGTTGATCCGCTAAGATCTCAACAGCCACATTTGTAGTAGGTTGAACAGAAAACTAAGTGGTACACCATCATACCTGGCTGAGCATAAGCTGGCAAACAGGAGCCGCACTGTAATTCACCGACCCCTTCGCTAAGGCCTTCATGCTTCTCTGTTACAGGTAAAACTCTGATCAGTGACCCCATTGTCCGTCTGTTAATGTTTTCTGTGTTTGGCCTGAAACAAATCCTGCAGTGTTACCAGCTTCTTTCAACTGCTCTTCCAAAAACACGGCCTTCAATCACAGAAGCTCAATCTGTTAGGAATTTACAGGTTTGCTCGAGAAAAAGTTTCCCCTTTCAGGCCCTTGTAGGTCACTGTCTCGTATCTCCTGGTGCTTTAGCTGCACAGTGAGGGTTACCAGTGCTGCACTATCCACTGTTGTAGAGGATATACAGAAATAATTAGATTCATTCGTCAACATTTTGCTGATAAGAACTATACGACTAATAGGTGAACTGTTACTTATCTTAATCTTTGTAAAACAAGGAATTACTCCTTTTAACAGCTAAATGGAGCATAGATACATCTGATAATCTGATACACAGGGGTCAAGTTTCAGACAAATAATGCTGTGCTAGGGGGAAAGTGGAGAGAGGGAAGTCTTGGGAATTTTGTTTCTTGAATGCGATTAACGGGCAAAAACAAAACAAAGTGAATGAATTGAACAATGGTTACTTACCCTCATGGGAGGTTCGGTGATTCCGACTTCCTTTAGTTTCCCCGGCAGGGTGATGCAATTTATCTCCACTTACAGCATATGGAGGCTCAGTATCTGTTTGCAGAGCCATTCACTTTTGATGTCTTTGTTATCATGGATACACACAGGTAGGTTAAACCTTTTTTTAACTTTCAAGTGAGTTTTTAGTCTGTAGGTTGGTCGGTCCACCATTTTGGTCCAGACTATAATATTTCAACAACGGTTTGATGGATTACCATTACATTTTGTACAGTCATTCATTAAGCCTGATGACTTCGGTGATCCCCTCTTTTCCTCTTTTCCTCTTGTCCCACATTGAAGTTGATATTTGTGGTTTATGCTGAAAGGTATATTACATTATTATTGGATGGATTCGACTATCTGACAAGCACTTCTGAAGAAACATCTGTATATGTGCATAGCATGTATAATTACTGTAAAGCTACTTCATGGGACAAAAACAGCCTTTAGTTATAGACAAGGTTGTATTTTAATGCATTTCCAAACAGAACACCAGCATTGAGGCTTCCATACTGAGTCATTTCCACCACCACCAAAATGAACACTGAAGTGTGCTGGGACTGACTGTATCCATGTGCCATGATGAGAACAGTCTGAGCCAGTCTATGACATGAGGGAATGGATGAGCAGCAGGGGTGAATGTCTGTGTACTATGGACCTGTTTTAAGCCCACATTTGGAACGCAGCTGGTGTTTATGTGTTTACGGAAGCTCGGGGGCGGTGGACCTCTGTCGGAACAGCAAACCCTCTGTTGAGACCATTTAAGTCCGCTCTGTACTGAACACATGCACTCGCTAATTTGTATTGTCTAGTCTGTGAAAATCAGATGTCTTTAAGGGCCATTTTAAATTCAAACATATTTTTTGATGCATGCCCTGAAACATTACCTGGCTTTGAGGCTTGCTAAAGAGAGTCACTCTGCAAGTTTATGTCAATGAAAAGCTTATCAGGTAACTGGGCTCACAGAGGACTATGATGTGGTCTAGATTTACAGCAGTATTAAGATCTTCTAATGTCTCAACTGTTGCAGTAAACAGTGAGAGGGGAGCAGGAAGTTGATGTTGGCTCATACTTGATGAATGGGTAAAGGCTTGGCTGAGGAAGAGAGTGAAGGTTTCTAGATTTGTGAGCTATGGCGCTGCAGCGAGATCTCTTTGTGGGGCCTCTCCATAACAGATCCCCTTTTATTGTCCGGAATAGGAGAGCAATTTATAGACTGCATACCGCTGTGATGATGACGCGTGCGAAGCTACAGTTACATTAGTAGTACAGTTACGGTTGTATTTTCTTCTTATATTGGTGGGACAGCCAACAGCAGTAAAACCACTGGTTCCAAACCACAAAATGGGTCGCAAGCTTAATACGAGGGATCATCAGGGGATTAATAATGGGACAGGAAATAATTAAAAACATATTTTTAAAGGCCTCTAAAAATGATTAAAGTTCACTCATAAAAAAAAATCACTCGTAAACATATTCAAAATATAAAGGGTTACAAGTTGCTTTATTTTAAGTGCACAAAAGTCAAAAAGTTTGGGAACCACTGATTTCCAGATGTTGATGCCCATAATGAGGGGGATCCACCTAAATAACTATAATTAAAGTGCAATTGTGACTAAAAATTTATTTATGACATTCTTTAAAGGCAGAGGA
Organism: Perca fluviatilis; assembly: GCF_010015445.1. Classification (NCBI taxonomy): domain Eukaryota; kingdom Metazoa; phylum Chordata; class Actinopteri; order Perciformes; family Percidae; genus Perca; species Perca fluviatilis. The sequence continues at coordinate 29,506,381 of NC_053117.1, forward strand.
ATTATTTCTGACAACTGTATGGATAACGGAAAGTGTGGGATACATCACATTGCCTTTAAAATTATATCTAGTCAAAAAAAAATTATTTAAAGGGCAGATTCAGTGAGGAAAGTCCATTATATAATTACGTGACTAACAGAAGTCTACGCGAGTGTAATGCTGAACTCTTCAGATTATAAAACAACTGTGTGTCCAGTGTGCCCTGTATTGCCACATTCACTACAGTGTTTGACACAGCATTGTAAATTGATGATGAATGAAAAGTTGTAGAGTCCGCTATTTGAACAATGGCTCCTGCTGCTGTTTGACATTTGGCAGAAAGAGCAGCTTTTCAATATGGATTATTCATCAGCGGTTTGATCCTCCACTCAAATGTCACCACAACAATACCTCTGCCTTGGCAGCAGCGTCTGTCTTTCTGCAGCTCTGCGGGGTAAGGAACTGGCAATAATTACCACATCTAATGTGGCTTTCAGAAAGATTCAGACTTTGTGTTCACTGTTCAAGCGCTTTTGCTTCTCAAATTATTATTATGACCATTTTATGGAGAAGTAAGGAAAGATATGAGAATCTTGTTTTACCACATCACTGCAATACTGTGCTCTATGCTCTGACTTATGATGTGTTGTAAATAAGTTGTACAGATGCTTAATGCAGGAAATGTGTGAACTGCTGCAGCATAACATGGTGCCTCAGATGACTGATGAATGTAACAGACCTGTGGCCACAAAGAAAATATCGAATGTGCTTACTTAACATGCAGCTTGACCCCAAAACATGTTCCTAATATGTCATCACTCATTATTTGAATGGGCAAGACCCTCATGAATCCTTGACTTGAGCTGTAAAACTTTTCTTCTTCTTTTTGCACTGAATAAGCAGCGCTTTCTTTTTTTTATGTTTTGTGCTATAAAAAAGCTTTCTGCCTTTGTGCTTTAAAGGCAGAAACTAACCTTGAAGTAGATAATGTAAAGGCAATGTTTTTTCTTTCTTTCAAGTCTTTGAACCTGCGTTCATTGATTTTATTTGGTAACATAGGAAAGCACAATTAGCTGTTAACACTAATTAACACATTTACTTTACCTTATGAAGTTGATATGCCTATTCACACATCGAGCAAACTTATGTTAGTCTAATTTTCACTCTCTTTTGAACTCTGTTTTCGTCCTTCTCCACCAACTCCTGAGGAAAATACTATAATGAGTTGCCTGTTGTAGTGACAGTAAAGGTGCGAGTGGTGAGACTTAACCAAAACTCTAAAGCAGCTTTAAACATTTATTTTTACAGTATATAAAACATTCAGTCTATATATTGTATTTATTTTTGGACAGCAATTCATGATTATCTTGATTATCTATTGTTTTCTTAAATAACTGATTCATTGTTTGGTTTCTAAACATCAGGAAATAGCGAGAAATTACCCTCACTATTTCACAGACTGCAATAATAATATTTAATATTAAACTTGTACTGTTAATATTAAACTTGTAATTCAAATCTTGTAGTCCAAATCCCAAATATATTTACCTTTAGACGATATGAAACAAAGAAAAGCAGCTCATTTGTTGGTGGAAAAATACTTAAAGGTCCCATGGCATGAAAATGTCACTTTATGAGGTTTTTTAACATTAATATGAGTTCCCCCAGCCTGCCTATGGTCCCCCAGTGGCTAGAAATGGCGAGAGGTGTAAACCGAGCCCTGGGTATCCTGCTCTGCCTTTGAGAAAATGAAAGCTCAGATGGGCCGAATTTCGGGAAAGAGACTTCAGATACAGTATTAGGGGACCACTGAGGCCTATATAAAAGCATCCAAAAAGCAGCATGTCATGGGACCTTTAAACAATTACAACTTAACTATTTAAATGGTTCCCATTGATATTTAATCAACTATTGTTTCAGCTCTTATTTATTTTTTCATTTACGTTCATAGTTTGTCCATTTGAGAACAGTAGCGGTCCAATAACCATTACACATATTCAAAACAATCCCCTAATTAGAAGTTCCATCCTGAGGAGGCAGTATATTAAAAACAGAGAGATACTATCTTTCTAACTTGGGCTATACCTAACAAGAATGAACAGAACTTTTACCTAAATATCCTGTTGTAATGTACGGAATGGGTAAACACAGCACCGGGGCATGCTCTTTTATTGGAGCCAGCTGTGCCCGGACAGAGGTTGCTACATTCAGCTGGCCCCAATTCCCTACGACATGGGAGTAAAACAAAAGACTCTGTGTTTATCAGACAAGAGTTCCCATCCCTAGAGAATGACATGAAAGGATACATGTGCTATTTTCTTATCTTCTTTATAAGCATATAAACATTGATGCCTGTTATAAAAATAGAAACGAGAGAGGGATAACCTAAAATGATCACAATCCCCTCAGGTCTTTTATTGTTTTTACTAATCTCAGAAATAACAGCCACAGACAATGGAATAAATCACCACCATACTTGGACTGTGGACAACAAAATGTGGCTCATAAATGATGTGACTGCTCTATAAAGATGATTCATATGCATTTGGTATAGGGACACTAGTTACATTGACACTGTGTCTGCATGAAAATCCTCCAATTTCCTGCAGACACTGAACTTCTAATATCCATCGTAATGTCGAAGTATATAGGCCAGCTGACTTTTATTACCCACCACTGGTTTGGAGTCAAAACAGTAACAACGCCTATCCACACCTGTCAATGGTTATAGATGGGGTGCAGCATGGCAGTCATATGTGATGAGTGGCAGAAAATCAACTCATTAAAACACCAATAAAAAAAACTTTCCTCCGGATCTCTTTAGAAAACAATATCTACTCGGTTTAATTTCTATTTCCACCAGAGCTCATTCACGGTTTCCATGGAACAGACTTTTGACCTCAATAGAGAGTGGAGGAAAGTCTTTGCTCAGATTAGGAAGAAGACTCTTGCTGAACTGCTGCCCTCAGGCTCAGCGTCCCACAGGCCAACATAAAACGGGCTCCTAAAACGTTTTTAATGTCAATACCACCGGCATATTATCTGGCCACATACCCCTGTGTGTCCCAAGAAATCATATCTGGGAAGACTTTATACAAAGCCTCCCCCCCCCCCCTTTTTTTTATTACCCCTTTCTTCAATCATTGTGCATTAAAGTATGAGTTGTTGATATTCTATATTTTTCTTAGTATCAAAATAATGCCATGTAAAATTGTCTCTGTAGCCAAAGCCTGATATAACTTATTATGCTGTGCCATTGAGCTCCATTGTTGTCCACTATTAAAAGCACATCACTAAGCGATACCTTGCTCTAGCTGACATGTTTAGTTATCATGAACACGAGCATTCATTTTGAGTCTATCCCATATACACTGACCTGTTGGGGTAAATACTCACTGTTTACACACACTGCCAGTGTAAAAATTAAAAGTTGAAGTTTTACAGGGAGGTATATTTTTACTTAGCCTAGAGCAGTGACTTCCTAGTATCGCTTTCCCAGACCCTCCTCCAAAGCACGTTGAAGGAGGGTCTGGCTACTCCACACAGCATTCGGCGATGGGAGGAAAACATGCTCTGGTTTAATGGCATTTCTTCAAACCAATAAGAATCGTCATGGGTGGTGCTAAACTCCGCACAGAGCCGCTGCAAAATAGTCGTGCGAGAGAAAACTCAGATTGGACAGATAGCTAGCTGTCTCAATTTACCATGCAGAGATCTGAGGAGCAGTCAACAATAGTCCTCATAAATCCACCGAATTTAAAATTCCAACACAAAGAAAGCAAAAGGAAACGGAAAATACATGCATCCGGGGAAGCAATCCCGGAAGTGGAACGCAAAGAATATAGACTAGTGACTTCCTTACTCCCCTTAAATCCACAACGTGTGGTATAATCACATTTCAGCTTTTGTACGAATTTAACAAATGTGTTACTTAGTGAGCTTTAGGTGCTGGAAGGCAGATTTTGTTTCCTTTGGACAGAGCCAGCTGATTCCAGTGTTTATGCTAAGCTAAGCTAACCAGCTGCTGGCTGTAGCTTCATATTTACTGTACAGATATGAGAGTGGTATCAATCTTCTCATTTAACTCCTGGCAAGAGAGCTAATAAGCTTGTTTCCCAAAATGTCTAACCATTCCTCTTCTTACCCGGCCTTCTCTGGTATGCCTTAAAGAACATTTGGCAGTCCCTGGGACACAGTTCAAGAACCGCTTCCACAGGCTGCTGCAATAATCATTACAAACCCCATGAAACTTTACACCCCAGATTGGAGATCTTCCTCTGCGCTCTTCCACAGGCTGTGAGGACATTGCCCTTCTTGTCTGTGAACTAAAACTGGTAACAAAAGCTCACATCCGACATAGCTCAGACAGGTACATGGGAAGTGCTCTTTCAAGGTGGTGAGCTCCCTTCCTTCCTGGCCCTGAGAGGACGAACTGTGAGGGGGCTCTGTGTGAGGAGGAGGGATCCAGTTGCAAGCAGCTGAATCGGTGCTCTGTTGGGTCTCCCCTGGACACTGTCATAGCGTGTTTGCTGAAGGCGGGTCAATGAGGACTTTCTTTGGTAGAGGAATTTCACAGCACACGCACGCGCGCACACACACACACACACACACACACACACACACACACACACACACACACACACACACACACACAGGAACCAGTGCAACCCTGCAACCCAGATCTCTGCTACTCGTGTGAGAACGGAAGTATATGTTGGTGAAGCAGGAGGTGAAGGAAGGCTGTCACACAAAGCTGGTCTATTCGTTTAACTTTTCACTGAAGGGAATTGGTCATTTGTTGAAGCTGAACTATGTCCATCATATTATACAGTAGTTTGGTTAACTTAAATACAAGCAGGAGGGGTGTTTACAGTGTCCCTTTTTATCTGCCAAACAGATTATACTTTAAAAGTATACAGCCCTCTCACAAGAAATGAAATGCGTTTCAGAAAGAGACAGTTTATTGGTGAGGTGATTACATGAAGGTTCTTTATTGTGATTGGGCTTCAGCTATACTGATTATACAAGAAAGAAAAATATTCTGGATATTAAGGTTATGTCCTGTGTTATTGTTCCAATATTTCCAGATTTTTGTGAGCTGAAATGCAGTTTTTATTTAAACCTAACTAATAAATCAACCGGCTATTAGATTAATATTACTACAGAGTATTTGCCCAAATGTCGGCAGATAGTAAGAAAACGTTGCAGTTAGGCTATATGAATGTCAGTCATATCTGTGGTAATTTGGAAACAGAGTTGCCATTGCATAGTTTGTCCTCAATAGAGCATTGAATAATTTGACACTTTGTGATTTCTGACCTTGCAATGACAACTGAGCAAACCCTGATCCTCAGATGAAACGTGTGATATGGTCTCCAGAACATGTGAGTAAGTGGACCTTTAGTAGAGGTTGTTTGTTGTTTCCAAGGTCATAAGTGAACTGTCAAGCTCATACAACTTATTTATATTTTCAACTGTAAGTTTATTTATTCCATTCCATTTAACATTCCATTATTATTTTCCAGCCTGGTCTCACAGAATTCCGTGAAATGAGCACAAACTGTTAACAGCACATGACGTGGTGGGTTCTGTGTGGCCACCATGGAAAACAATGCCAAAGTAAAGTCAATCAGAAGATGACGTAGCATTATGAGCGACTACGGTAGCGAGTAGTATGAAAGCCCAAAAATCTGCGTAAGGAGGTTGGTTGGGGTGGTGGATGGGTCAAACACTCAACCGTCCGTTGTTGTCCCGTGTCCCGTTATTGTTTTCCTAAACCCAACCGTCCTGTTGTCCCGCCACAACCTTTTCCTTAACTTAAAGATGCAGTAGGTAAGTCTTATAAAACTAACTTTCTGTCATATTTGCTGAAACTGACCCTATGTTCCAGTAGAACTACATGAATTATGTAAAATAAAAAAAAACCAGCTCCTCTGGCACCTCTTACAGCCTGTAGTGCCATTGGCAAAATTCCACCGCTCCCGGTCGATTTTCTCCAATCAGGGCCACAAGGGGTGTCTATCTGCCTGTCAATCACTGCTCAGGCACGTAGCGTTCTCCCCTCCCCGCCCCGAGCACGAGCTGCAGAAAGGTTTCCCAAAACTCCGGTGAATATTGGAGTGGCTTTTCAGAGGTGGCATGAGCTGCGGGATTTTAAAGATCTAAAGAACGATGCAGATGTAGCCACATTTCCTCTCGACAGGTAACATAATTACCATGAATGATTTATCTTTCACTTGGTTATTAGTAGTCAAAGTCCATAAAGCTACGTTGGTGAGGATGCTAGTAACGTTTGCACAGTGGTCGGTCTGATATGATGCTGAAATGGCTAACGGTAGCCTGCTAGTTAGCATCGTTTTACTGTTGGTGAGTAAAGTTAACGTTGTGTTAGTGTTTTAGTTATTGAACATGTTGTCTGACATGCTTAGGCAGTTCTGTCAAACTCCCTTGTGTGGGAGGGGCTTAGGAGACGGTTTGGGCTGCAGCAGAAAGGGGGGAGGGACTGAGAAGTTGTTGATGTTCAAATTTGTTGGCAAAGTCCTGGATCTTCACAATCTTACCTACAGCAGCTTTAAGGGGCCGTGTTCATTTAACGGTATTCTTCCGTGGGCCCACACGGAATTTTAAGGGGCCGTGTCACAGCATTTTCGGCGAGTCCGTGAAACTGCCACAGACTTTGAGTCAAGGGGCCGTGTTCAATTCACGGAATTCTGTGAGATCAGGTTGTATTTTCATCAACATATCGATTTTCAACTCTCAAATATCAATATAAGCCTCAAAAATCCAGTATCAGTAGGAGAAGTAGTGCATATTCTACAACAAACAGTTTCACAAGATGCCTTTACAAATGCTGATATAGGTATATATCTTACACAATAGACTTTATAAAAAGATGGACAGCTTGACAGCTTCACAAAAGTGAAGCCAAAACATATCGATCGCCACCTGGTGGTTGGCAGCAGGTCATAAACCCCACCCCCTCCATGTTAGTGGGTGGGACATGGGCCAAACTAAAGAATAAGAAAAGAAAAGTCAAACAATCTTTTCCCAAAAATGGTTTCTGTCATTTTATGTAGTTTTTATCACGCTGATTCAAGTGTCGTTTTGGTTTTAACAAGTTATTTGATGCTATAAAAACAGGGTGAAACATGAAAATTGCTGAGATTGGTCAGGTGGGTGTGTGGGCGGGACTTCGATATAGCGGCTCCACCGCTGATCACTACTGTGCAGACTCTGGCTCCAGATTTACAAGATGGCAGCGCCGTAGCCGGAATATTTAGGCTTTACTTTTGTACAGTGGGAGGAAGTCGAGATGGCTCATCCATCATACAGTCAGATTTACACCTGTGCTTTTTCTACTGTGACGTGAGATGTCAAAAATGTCTTGTGACATATGGTGGGGGGACTGAGGGGGCTTGGGCAAGCAGTATTTTTGAAAATTCTTGCTGCAGCCCTGAAAAGACTCCAAATGCAACAATCTGCTTGAGGCTGACAGACGCACATTCATTCATGTATTACCACCATGGATGTATTAAGAGAACCACACGTGTTAACCTACAGCATGTTTACCAGTTAACTGACCAACAACACACATGTTCAATCCGGGAGGGTTCCTGCTTCCCCAAAAGACACACCTTCAGCTGGAAGGAGCTGAGGCTGCACCGTCTCTGCTACAAATCTCTTTTCCCTCGATGTCAGCTGAGGGCGACAGAGGGAGGTGTTCCCCCCTTTTCCCGGTTCTCAAGATTTTCCTCAGTCCACAATAAACTTTCATTTTGGAAAGTGGACAAACACATACACACAACGGCGGTCGTCATCTTGTCCTGCAACGGTTCCCCGGAAAAGGTGGACTAGACTCGACTTGACGATGTTCATTGTATTTACAAAACGCGCGAAAGGAAGAAGGAACTAACAAACATATAGGAAGCGCACAGGTGGAGCTCTCCGGAGGGTCTTTTAAAGTCTGGTGTCATCTTCTAGAAGCAGGAGACTACTGGGACAAGAAGAGACAAGACAATGACAGAAAGCAGCCTTTTGACAGCTGGCTAATCCCGCAGTGTTTGATTAGTTGTTTTTGTTTTTGCTTCCTTGCACGTTTACTCCTCGCGCGAACCTCAAGGAACACCTGGAATGGAAAAACTTCATCTGGCTCGTCTGGACTGTAAAAACTCCCAAGAAAGAATGAAGTAACCGCAATGGAGCCGGACAATGCCCCGTACTCCAAACACAAAAGCACTGGAGTCGGGGGGTAAGTCAATACATTTTAAAGTCTTACTTAAATAGCCTTTTTTTCCCCCTCTGTTTTTTTAAATAGGTTATCATTAGTCATTCATGTGCTCGTGGACATTACCTGCGTCAAAACTAATGCTAGTCGTGTTAAGTTGCTAGTAGCATTGGTATAAGTTGTGATAGTTTACAAAAGTAGTCTGTTGCAGAACTGTTTAATATATCCTGAGAAATAACACAAATTTAATATTCATATTTGAAAGTATTAAGCAGTTATACACTTGAACAGGTGGTAATAGGTAGCAGGATAGCTTATATGGAAACAATTTTTCTCTGCTCTTCAGACAGGTCAGTGGGAGCAAGTTTAGGCAGCCTGCTGTACTGTTCTTGAAGTTGTATCTTTGCAGCTTGTACCAGAATGAGCTGCCAAACGATCTGGGACTGATTTGAGAGAGATGTATGAGAGGAGGAGACAGTCCTCTCCTCCCCCTTTTCTCTCCTCCCAGCTGTGCATCTCACTCAGCTGGTTGGCCAGCTGTCCCAATGGGAGGGGAAATAAAAGTCAAAATGTTGCATCATATAACCACTGCTGGCCATATGGGTCACAAACTACACTCCCCCCCCCCCCCATTTTGTTGTTGTTGAATGGGATGTAAAGAGGAGGGAGGAATACTTTTTAAAGTTCCAACCAGTCAGTGTGTCAGTGGTTGACCAGTGGTTTCCTGTGGCTCTCTGGAAAACCACCATTATAATAGATTTCCTGTAAGTTCGTTCATTATGGCACTTGTCACTGAGCTCAGTTCACTTCAAACATCACCTGTTCCATCCAGCTTTACGTACAGCATACGACCAAATCCTTAGCTCCAAGAGTGTAAATATGTATCAGAGCTAATTTAACACCTTTAGAGGCATGCCATCTCTGTGTGAGCAGTCAACACTCCTGTTATCGCTTGTCTTGAGAAAGAAATGTTGCAGAAAAATCAGTGGTGTAAAATAATCTGCTTATTGGCTGATGAGATGATACCGACACAGTTGATGCCATTCCAGTTGAAGGACTACATGGTCTTTTATGGGTTGAGAAAAATCTAATTTTTTTTTTTAGATCTATTTCAAAATCTGCAATCAAAAAGTGCATAATACAAGTTATAATCAAGGCAGTTTTCCTCAGTTATTGAAAGGTTCATGTGTTAGAGATATAATGAAGCGTTGCTATATGAATTATGTTACATTAGACAATATCTTTCACTTGGAATCATAGGTTTTAAGGTGATGCAGTGTTTTGTAGGTTTGTCAGAGGTGGTCCTGTTGGAGCATTCACTTAGCCCTGCTGAGCAGTAGCTTATCTGCTCAGGCCGCAAGATAAGACAAAGCTTGCTGTCCTAAAACAGATGTTGGACTCTTTGAACAAAGCAGAGATGCTGCTGCTGCTCTTCGGCAGCAGCAGCAGGTGCAAGTACAGGAGTTAATGGCAAATGAAATAATTTTATCTTTCGATGTTCTAACTTAGACTTGTTCTAAATTTGGCAACTTCTGATTCAGTATTGCGAATCAGGGATTAATTAGGAGCTGAAACTATTAGTTGATTAAAATAGCCGAGCTGCCTTACAGCAAGTAGGCACCGCTAAGTACTGGGTTCAATCCCTGGTCCGGGCAGGGCCTTTCTGTCTTGAGTTTGCATGTTCTCCCCATGTTTGCGCAGGTGACTTTGGTTTCCTTCCACCATAAAGACATGCATGCTAGGTAAATCCTGCCATTGATGTAGACCCTGACATTACAGTTTATCTGTACCTTGACTATAATAATTTGTAATTTCTAACTTTTTTGTCTTTCTCTTTAGGAGAGTTCTGATTCTTTGGACTATACTCTGTTGCACCTGCTCTCTAAAGTTAGCACAAGCACAAGGTAAGCAACTTTAGGACAAGGATGGGTGAATAATATTGTGTTGCAGCCGGTAGTGTTACAAATGTGCATCACAGCTAGTGTGGGAAAGAGGAAATTGAAATTGATTCATTGGAGGTAGGGTTTGGTACCTTTCGCATCTGAACCAATATCAGTACCGGTACCTGAAATTCGGTTCCTGGTACCCAATGGTACTTTTTTCGGTACTTTCCCTCTGTAATTACAAAAAGATTATTTCAGTTGTAAAAATAATTCCAAACCTATTTATCCTACTTAATTAGAACATTATGTTATTTATTTAGAATATGTTACACTGACAGAAATTAAATACAAATAAAACCCCTCCCTCTCTCTTCCCAAACCCGTCCCTACAACCTATTAAATTGAATAATTATTCAACTTTTATTCTTGTATTTGTATATTATTCTTTTTAGCCTGTTTTATTTTCATCATGACCATTTTTAATTGCTCTTTAATGTTTCATATAAAGCCTTGTTGCTGAAAGGTGCTGTAGAAGTAAAGTTGCCTTGCCTTACAACTAGGGATGCACCGAAAAGAGGAAAACAAAACCGAAACACCGAAAGAAATTCGGCCAATTATTAGTACCATTGCATTTATGGCTATGACTGTGTACTAACTTTACTAAAATCAAGGCATTGCAATTGTATCAATTAATATTAAAGTTTAATTAAAAAAATATCTAGCAGAAATATGGCTACAATCTGATAGTCACATACAGTATATAGTAGCCTAAGAACAGAATAGCTTACCTATTGTTATTATTAATATTATTATTTGAGGCACTTTCTTGCAGGATTTCACTGAACATATCAGACAACGAGGGTGCATGCCCCTCATCTGGTGCAGAGAGACGAGTCTTTTTTTCTGCGCTCTGATCTCCTCCTGCGCTGGGCGCTGCTCCGTGCGCTGCTCCGTCTCCGTCTCCACGCGGGTTCTCCGCATCCATCGCGGCCTGGATCATTTCTCGTGCGCCCTGCTTTATTTCCGCATCCAAGTAATGGTCTTTATAACGCGGATCAAGTACAGTCGCGATGAAGTGCAGAGGATCCGAATAGATCTCACTGAAACGTGTACTGACAGACTCTAAGAGCGTACTTTTCATTGTTTTCACTCCGTGGTCCGTCTCAACCTCTTTGCTTAGGAGACGCTTTGCAGGTGGAACGGATTTCGCGGTTTCTGTTTGCGTCATCACAACATTTTCGAAAGTTTTCTGTGGCCGAATATTCGGTGCATCCCTACTTACAACCTCAGCCTGTCAGTCAGTCCCCAGGGCATAGAAACCACTGTTGCGCCTGCTTGTCTCACAGGAAGTGTAACGTCAACAGCACCGCGACTGCTTTCGGCTCACTATTAATATCATATCGCAGCAAACTGTCTGTTTTGAAAAACTGTAACCACACTTGAAACCACTGTATCGGCATTGCTGTGACTCACTGTGACTTCAACAAAACTGCAGAGCCGACGTAGTTTTGTTGAAGTCTGCACCTCTGCGTGTGTGTGTGTCGGAGCGCCGCTCTCTGTCAACATGCAGAGAGGACAGATAAGCTTGCGCTTACGTGCTCTCAGGTACCGAAATTTGGCGCTCAATGGTGTTTTAAGCCTCCAACGTCGCCTTCCAGGCAGCTAACCCTCACCTTAACCCTTACTATAACCATTGCCGCGCTGCCTGGAAGGCGACGTTGGGGGCTAAAAACACCAAACACCATATTTGGCACCGTCTGATTTTACGTGAACCAATTCAGTCGATACTGGTAAAAGTACAGGGTTCGTTACCCAACCCTAATTGGAGGTTACTGACACTTTCAGGTATGCCTTGTGCAATATACTTCAGTGAGGCTGTTCAGATAAACTAGGTAATATTTTCATTATATGAAGTTGAATAGCTATAGGACACAAAATGGATAAAGAAAGTGAATATAACCACTGCTAGTAATTATCCCAACACGGGCCCCTTGTTGTGCTGATGTTTATCCAGAGATTATCTATGACCAATGTGATCAGCATCTACATTTTCCATTAACAGCTTGGTAAGCTACCTCTGTCAGCATCACTGTTTCATCTATGAAGGCCAAAAACTCTGATTCATTATGTTTACTCTTCCCTAGAAAATATTGTAAGTCTTTGTTAGAGCTCTTTGCCGCCCTTGTCCCGTAAAGTGGATGTTGTGTACTGAACACTTGAACTGGATTAGTTTAAAACTGCAGACGCCCCTCAGAATATTGGTTCCCATTCATGGAATTGTTTTTTGTGCAACATGAGCATAAGACACATCACACTCTGCTCTCACTACATCCCATACTCTCAGTAGAAACATTAAAAACTATCTGAAAGTAGGGCATTCACTGTGTATACCACACAATGAAAACATGTAGATTTTTTATAATGTGCAATTTAAAAAAAATGTTTTGGACATGTATTTTGTTGGATTTAATTGGAAATGGCCCAAAAAAAGTCTCTTAGCCCAAACAAGCCTCTTACTCCTCACTTATATATATATATATATATATATAATAAAGGTTTCCAAGGTGTTACATGATCCGTCTCCCCTGTTACCCAAAGTATTCTCTGCTATGTTGAAGTGCACTCTTTCTCATGTTGACACACATTCAGCTACGTCTTGAAGTCTGATGCCGTCAGCTTTCTGTTACATCATTTAAGAGCCTTATAAGCATGCTTTTGTCTGATTTTGCTGTCAATCAAAAATCTGCCTGATATTATTCAATCTGAGCTCACCTCAGTTTCTAGAAGCTACTGCTCTCAATGATAACTAGTTCTGGCAATTGAAATGATGACTGCTGAGTGTTTAGAGACACCCGATTTATATATAAGGATGTGTTAATTTGCAATCTCTCGGATTCTAATGAAATGTGGCCCTTAATAAAGCAGGGTACACTGGGAAAAAAACAAAAAACCTGCACACTGTTCTGCATCATTTGCATCTATGTTGTCTACTCATTTCATAAGAAGTAGTAAAAGTCATGCATATGGAAAGTGACTGCAATCATAAGCTATTGATTCTTTTTTAAGTGGTGCTGGCCATACTCCATTGTTGGTGTACTGCAGTCATTTCTACCACATGGGTCGCTGCGTCTACATTTTTACCTCAGACACCAGAAGGAAACTTAACTGTCAATATGCACAGGCCTTTAAATTTTGTCTTTTTGCACAGTTACCATAGCTACACATGCATAAGCTGCCTACTCATCAAGGTCAGCCACAGTGCAGCACCCTTGGAGCAGATTTGAGGGCTCAGTATGTCATTGTAGATGTAATACCAGCCTGCTTCCAGATGATGGCTCACATGTCAGTGCTAGGAATCAAACCAGCAACCCTGGGGTTGGCACACTGGTTGGCACCCTCTCATTCCACCTTAATGCCATCTATGCATCCATTTGATGATAGTAAATAACTCATATGTAAAAAGATAATAACCACGCGGATACACTCACTGATGTAAGGAATTTTGATTGTGTCGCATTGGTCACTCAGATCCTTTAAAAAAAACATCCCATTTGTAATGTGACATGGGGAAAGTATACTTGAGAAAACTTTTGACTGAGTTTCAGAATTTTTGTAATACAGTATCTGGCTGTGGCTGGTGGATGCATTAATGTGCTGAGTCAGAGGCCAGCAATTCACTCCCTGTTTCTTGAGAAACACAGTTTAACCCCAAAACATCTTTGGATGCAGAGATCTTGTTAATTTGGGTATCTAGAGTTTCTAACCACAAAATGTGAAATAAGACAATGGGCTGCCTAGATCAGAAAACATGGGATTCAACAGCTCCCCTTCCGATTTCACTTGCATTCTCATTAGAATATACTGCCCCTCCATCTGAGTATCTCCACCCACGGCTTGAGAAATACCTCACTGCAAAGGTGCGCCATATTTTCCTCGCAAGCCAATCAGTGCAGGCTGGTCTTTTGGGGTGAGGGGCTTAAAGAGACAGGTGCTAAAACGGCAATGGAGCATTCTAGACAGAGGGTGAATACAGGTATATTCAGACAGACATGTGAAAAATAATGTAATGTTTGAACATTAAAGCATGTAGAAATGTTCTAGCCCAAAAATAAAAGTATAAACCTGAAAAATAGCATTTTATGTCTCCTTTAAGAACCAGTTGTCTTAGTGCTAGCGCTTTTTCTGAATAAACAAATACGGTGTAAAAGTTAAAGCTGCTGGAATGTAGAGTGGAAATGCAAACTGTAAGTCAGTGCATGTCCCTGCTTTCTGAGAAAAGTTGTTTCCTTCTCTAGCATTGCTTTGTCTTCAGGATGTGACATAAGCAGTTTTTTTCCCCAGCTCATCAGGAGGTCACAAAAGGCCTTAGGCTGCCTGCCTGCCTGCTAAGATTTAGATGTGCAGGATAAGCCCTGAGAGTAGATCACAAATCACATTATGAGAGAACAATTTTGCTTTCATCATACCATATTAACAATTCAAATGAGTGCTATATGGGAAATTCAGCTCAAGAAAATCTTTGTCTTTTTCAGTTTCTGTTTGATGTTTCTTTTCCATGTGTGGGTTTTTCAATCGAGTTGACCTCCCACTGCCTGCACACACTGAGCAGGGTTTCCCTCCCTAACATGTCTAGTGTCTATACTTGTTTCTCATCCGCTGAGCTGTAATGAATCATTTAGCGGTTTATTTCAGTCTTGCCCACATTTGTTTTGTATTAGTCCGGAAGAGGACGGTATATTTGAGATCTATATGTAAGCTTTTAGTTTTTACATTGCATGTACTGCGAGGATTAATGTACTGTAATCAGGATACGCTGATTGGCTGGGGATGATCAATTTTTCTTTATTTTTCAACCTTAAACTAAACAAAAAGCTTTTGTTTGAAATTTCCTGAACTTTTCCTGAACTTGAACGGTCCCTAACAATAGTATGATAATGGAAACATTTCCAGTCTGTTTTGATGTTCGTACCAAAAACAGATTTGAATTTTGGGAGCATGCTTTCAAAAGTAATATCCTAGATTTAACATAACCTTGGTGTTGATATTTCAGTGGTTCTCGGTTTGGGGTTTGGGACCAACATGTTGGATTTTGGGGTTGCAAAGGACGTCATTTTTTTGGAGTTGAGAGATGATTTAGAGTTAAAAATCATGCTTTTTCCCCACTAATTTTAGCTTTACTTCTTGAAAAATACTTAATTGTAACAATTCAGTATCCCAACCAGTATGTTATCCTTCTCTATGTGTACTGTAATGGGTGGTCACCAGCAGACAATGAGATGCTGAAGTTGAAAAGGCTGATAATCACTGTTGCTATATCTATCTATCTATCTATCTATCTATCTATCTATCTATCTATCTATCTATCTATCTATCTATCTATCTATCTATCTATCTATTTATTTATATATATATGTGTGTGTGTGTATATGTATGTATATATATGTATATTGCACATGTTGTAAAGAATACTCTTTGAATAAAGGCTGTTTCTTGCTACAGTGAAATGTGGCTTCAATTAAAAACCATAACACAAAGCTGTGGATCCAGTAATGGGAAATTCCCACTACAGGACTTTAGCCCTGATTTTCCACTTACAGCTTCCCGACAAAAGCCCCGGATCGGAGGCAAATCAGCGTTGGTCATGTCCCGTGTCACTTCTCTTGTGTGTTTTGGGACAAAACATAATTTGGAGACCAGACGTGGGGATTCCTCCTGGGGAAAGATCTAGTAGTGTGTGACCCCTTGTCGCCGGTCAGTCAGGTAGTGTGAAATCAAGACAACAAGACAGCACGTTGTGTATTGTGAACAGCACAGCAAAATGGCGACTTTGAAAGTCTTGTAGTGGGAACTTAGCTTAAGGAGCAAAACACAGAACACACAAGACTTAGCAATTTAAACGTGAGGAAAACACTGTAGTATGTTGTCATGAGCTTGGGCCCCCGTCCGAATGACCATCTTTAATCAACAAACATTACCAGATAAAGTGAGATGGCTTTTCTGTGTCTGCATTAATAAACCCCAAAATGTCCTCTCCAAAGACCCGTTCAGCTTCCGTTACCCAAGACTGTTCTAATTGAGACTGATGTAACAATTATGTAATTTGCGGCAATCTCTAAAACTGGATGTTGATGTGGGCAAATTATATGCAGCCTTTTTAAGTTGTTTTGCCGCAGGATTGCCATTAGTCTAACTTTAAACTTTTGAACTCCCAGTTTGGCATTACAATATATTTATCACTTATATTACTGCACTTTTGTTTCTTCATTTTATAGTTTGATGCAGATCATTGCACTCAGGTGGGAGGGTGTTAATAGGTGTCTTGTGCAAATTAATACAGTATCTTCTTTCAAATACAGTAGCTTATTAAGTGCACATATAAAGTGAAATGTTATACAATTACTTTTTCTTTTTTACTTTTAATTTTGAAAGTAGTAATGTAATTTTCTTTTATACAATTCTGCAAAACCCTTTGTGTCTGTGCCTTTACCAAAGTGTTAAGTTATTAAAGTTATTTGGGAAAAATAGCCGAAATTCTTTTGATCTGTTATGTTATATCAACTTAGAAGTCAATCATAGAAATGTTTTCATATTGTCAAAAAAAAAAGATAGTTCTTGTTCAGTATCTTAAGGCGCTTTAAGAAAACAAAGTTAAGAGTCCCTGACATCTCTTTCTTGTTTCTCTGAAGATGTGGATGTCCTGCAGCAGCTTGGGTTTTCTGGGCGAAGATCAGACGGGTCGTCATCTTCAGGCGCTCGATCCATCCCTAATGGCATTATCCCCTTCAAGTCTGGAGTTATCCTCACTCCCAGGGCACGTATCCAGGTGCCTCTGCGTACTGTTATCCCTGCTACCTACAGCTCCACCAATCTCTCCCTGATCCTCAGTTTGTCTGTTCATCGCATCAACAGCGCTTTTCTTTTCTCAATTCTGTCTAAAAAAAGGAAACTGCAGCTCGGAGTGCAGTTTGTACCAGGGAAGGTGGTGGTACACGTGGGGCAGAGGAGCTCTGTGAGCTTAGACTATGATGTCCACGATGGCCAGTGGCATAGTCTGGCTTTGGATATCCAAGGCCACCAGGTGCTCTTACACACTTCTTGTGGAAAGAGAAGTGCACATGCAGATTTGCATTCAAAAAAAGAGGTGGCTCTGGATGCAGAGGGCTCTTTCCTGCTGGGCAAAATGAACCACAACTCGGTGCCGTTTGAAGGTGCCATCTGTCAGTTTGACATTTATCCCTCTGCTAAGGCAGCTCATAACTATTGTGATTACATTAAGAAACATTGCAGAGAAGCCGACACGTATCGGCCCATGTTTCCACCCTTGCTACCTCTATTTTCCACAGACCCAAACATCACTTTCACTCATATAACTCCACTGTCATTGACAGAGATATCCAAAAAGGCCAGGAGACCTACTTTGGCCTTGACTGAGGAAAGCACCAGGACTACGATTCTTGTCCCAACTGACCGCTCGCTGATGCTGAACAAAACATCTGTGTATCAGACTGTGAGCACTCCAAAACCTGGTGCTGTGTCTGTTTCTCCACCGTTTCATCCAGGGTTGGAAATTCCGTTTAAGTTTCCGACTCAAACTGCTACTACATCTCTTAGGATCAGCATGACACCACCAAACCCTAAACCAACTTCACATGGCAGTGCTGGAAAGAACACAAAGCAAGGCGATACTATTTCTCAGAAACCTTCTGTCGAAAGAATGGATTTACCTGCTTCCACCCGACCATCCGAGATAAAGCCAAACCTCCACATCGCAGCTGCTTTTACGCAGGGGTCTCCTTCAAACGCCCACCTTCCCCAGAAAAATCACTTGACCACAGTAGCTCCAAAGAAACCTGAGCCAAAAGTGACCAGTGTGCAGAATGTCAAGCCCACCTCACTTATTCCAGTCACTCCAGCTGCAACAGATGGCTTCCAAACATTTGACCTGGCACCGACCCAGTTCTCACTGCTGGCTGGACCACCTGGACAAAAGGGAGAACCAGGACCGCCGGTGAGTGTGCAAGCATTAAACAAACACAACACACACTTGCCCCTGAAACCCATGCATGAGTACGTGGATGTTTCTCACAACTTTGAGCCACAGCAAGCGCTTCTTTGGATGCACTGCAGTAATATCTGTTTATCTTATAACTTGTTTACAGTATAGACTTTTGTTGTTTATTTTATGAATGAATAACTAATGAAATAGGTCATTTGAATTGTAATAGATGCAACTTTCAACTCTTGGCTGCAATTTTCCTATGCTTTGGGCCAACTTCCGAACAAACGTTTGGATCACAATGACAACGTTTGAGTATGACAGTTTGTTGTTTA
Organism: Perca fluviatilis; assembly: GCF_010015445.1. Classification (NCBI taxonomy): domain Eukaryota; kingdom Metazoa; phylum Chordata; class Actinopteri; order Perciformes; family Percidae; genus Perca; species Perca fluviatilis. The sequence continues at coordinate 29,524,798 of NC_053117.1, forward strand.
AATGTCGGTTTGCCTTCTTTGATGTCCAGAACTGCTGCTGACGTAGATGCTGACGAGCGGTTGCGTGGTTTTGTGAATCGAGCAGTCACCAGGCATTGCATCTCTGAAATGTTTGCTTATTGGATTGGTGTTAATGATTCAGGATTGCTCCATTCCCTGTCTTGCATGAAATACTTGCGCATGTGCTGTTAAAGACTTTCTATCCCTGTCCAATTGTTGCTATCTAATGTGTGATTTCCTTTTTAGCAGCAGTGGTAGAAATAGTCAGGTTCATAGCTGGCCTTTGCCAGTTAGTGTTTGTCTGAGTGGAGGGGCTGGCAGTGAGGTGTTAGATTCCTCTGAGAGGGAGTGTGACTGCTCAGAGAATGGATACTTAAAGTAGGGTCAAAAGTAAAAAAGGATAAAGCACTTGTGCACAATTAACCATTTAGAGTAAGAATATAAAGGGTTATACAATATAAAGGTAGTGCTTTATTCCCATTATTTAGAGCTATATTATTTTTCCCATCTTAAGCACCATAGACTTTTTTGGTGGGAGTGTAGGACATGGAAAAGTGTCTTTTCTGTTCTTTAAAATACAGACTTTACAATTTTTTTAAAGAAATCAAATAAAATGTATATAGGTGTGTGTGTGTGTACGTGTACATATGTATATATGTGTGTGTATATATATATATATATATATATATGTATGTGTGTGTGTGTAGTTAATAAAAATGTAATAAAATGTATAGTTTATTAAAAATATTTCACTATAACTATAACAGGCTTGAGTGTTAAGTGTGTGTCAGACCCATGACATGGAGTATTACATTACAGTATTATTGTTGTGATGGTAGACATGAAAAGACATGTTAGACCTGTTAGACAACTGCTCACATCACACTACAAGCGTCAGTGTTAAAATGCTACAACTGAAACATTACTAATAAAGAGAAATTCATTAGATCATCTTAAGACTGCTGAGTAAGACTGACCTTTCAGAGCAAAGCGGGATGAATGTAGTTGGGAGTATTTCATCTAGTCATTCATCAACCAGTGTTGGCCGTAGACTGTATCCATTTATATTGACCATGTGGTCCTGTCAGGCACCGGTCCTTTGTTGAACACAAAGTAGGGCTGGGCGATATGGAGAAAATCAAACATCACAATGTTTTTGACCAAATACTTCGATATCGATACAGAAACGATATTGTAGTGTTGACTATTGGTGCTTTCACAAAATATTTACACAATGAGATTTTTGATAAATAATCATCAGTAATGTGGATATAATGACTAAGTGGGTAAAGGCAAATAATAGAACAGTTACAACAGTCTGGTAAGTTCAGAAAATGACATCACTTTAATGTAATGCAGCCTTTAAAACCAGGAAAAGACACCACTTATGCCATATTACGATATCCAAAATCTAAGACGATATCTAGTCTCATATCACGATATCGATATAATATCAATATATTGCCCAGCTCTAACACAACGTTACCTAAATTTTTTCATTGTTTAAAGGACTTCTCTGTCTTGTATTGGGTCATGTTTGACCAAAAGAATGTTTTAAGTAAAGCTTTGCTGCTTTGGCAGTGAGGGAAACCACAGCTCTGCATGGCCGTGAAGCCCACTATTTTATGAAAGAGAAGTACTGTAACTGATGCTCATCAGTCCCTGGGGTATGGTAAAGGTTACCTTCCTGAGGGCTTTCGCCATTGTATTGCTTGTTAATGTTTTAGTATAAAGTCTAAACAGATTGCTGAGTCAGGTATAGATTCTAAATTATGTTGAGGCAATGTTATAATAGTGTCTTCTGAATCATTTTAGTGATGACTAGAAGCACATTGTTGAGTTTTTCATCCCCCTCCACTGGGATTGGGATTGACATTAGTGGGCCATGGTCTGTTTAAGAAGGCATAGGTTTCAAGTGCTCACAAGAGCAGGGATGTCTTTGAAAGTAAATGAGTCTACTGCAACCTTTTTTAAACATAGCTTGTCAGATCTGATAAATAACAGAAGTGCTGATGAATTCTTCAACAGGCCTAAGCTCTGCAGAAGAAAGCATCAAAAGAAAAATTGATGCCTAGATAATCAAGTAAGGTCTTAAGTCTAATGGAGGGGTTCTTCAAAGAAAACATTTAGGGGTTTCTGTAGGCTGTCAACACATGATCAGCTGCATGCTTGTGCTCTATTGTGTAGGGATGCACAAATACGATACGCCGGATCGTTATATTCGCCGACAACCAGATCTGATATCGGCCAGATGTGACCAATCCACAAGTAAATACAGTTTCTGTGTTATGCCATTATAAAATTCAGTTTTCAGACACATCTATTCAGTCATGGCTAGCCACAGACATCTTAGTGCCACAGCAATCCCATGTTACCTTACATGAAGATGATTCCAATACTTCAAGCAGTGAGGTATACAGGCTTACAATTTGGCTAAAACAGAGCACCTGTATTGGTTCGTTACTCTGTATCGGCAAATACCCGGAGCTGAGGTATTATAATCTATCTATAAAGACTTGAGCTCCAGCACTGCTATTCCGCCCACCCCAGCTTAAACAGTTTATCATGTGTGGACAGCCTGCTGGTTGCAGTCTAAAGAATCTAAAGGTTGCTGAAAGCCTTTTGGCTTTTCTTAATGTGTACTGGCTGAAAGAGTATAGTTATAGCTGTTGGTCCTGTCCGAGTCAAACAAAAGTGCTCTATAGCCTACATCTGACATTATTACAGTAGCCCAATTTCAGCTGGACTGCCTCAAGCTGTTTTTAGGCCCATTTCCTTTTCCTCTTTCTTCAACCTTCTGAAGTCATGGGAAAATAAGTTACAATCCTCAAACAAACTCAGGCTCTTCAGATTGACCCCTCATTAGGTTTGACCTTTCGGAGCTTTGCTAATCCATGTATGAAATTGTTTTAAAGCTAGCTGATGCCCATAATTAATGTGATTGGCTGTGGCTGGAACCAATGCCGACCTCCCTGCCAGTGCAATGAGTCAGACTTGCAGTCTGTGTACTGTAGTGGTTTTGGGCTCAAATTATATTGGCTGCAACAGGACAGGACTGCTCTAGCCTCTAACAAGACATCCTTATGCCTGCCAGCATCTCACTCACTGAGTTGCTTTGCAACTCTCAGCTAACTTCCCGTTAACGTATAATCAGAAAATAGCTCAAGATGTATTGACTTATTATCCAGCTTGAGAGACTTTTACATGATTCTTTTTTGACTCTGAACACTTGAAACTCTCTTTTACTTTTCAAGCTGTTCATGACTTCCTTGAAATGACACGACAAAAGGCAGCAACTCTTATTTGCTTCTTTTGTATTTATAGACTTGCTTCACTCTATCCTTGACATATTTTGTATTTTCTTTTAAGGGCCTCCAAGGACTTCCAGGGTTGCCAGGAAAGCCAGGGAAGAGGGGTCCAAGAGTGAGTTTCTCCCAACCAGTGACAAGTTTCCCATTTACCTTCCTACAGTTCCTCTTTTTTTCCTTTTCCACTTTTCATTTCCCCTCCAAAATCTTCCATAATGTATTTCACTGTATCTTAATGATGCCTTAATCATGTCTAATCTGCATTGTAGTGAGATTACATCATTAGGAGTGCACTAAGATGGAAGACCTTTATGCATTTTGATAAAGCACACAGTGACATCTTTGGATTACGGAGCATTATTCAGCCAGACTTTAGTTTGCTTTGGCTCTGGGTTTGATCAAGCTGTGCGTCTCTGCTGCCAAGGTCCATTTGTTAAGCTGGAGAGCACACAACCTTACGCTACAAATCTGTTGGTTGCCTATGTTAAATTAATTGAACACATATGGTAGGTATTAGATGGACATGAAAAAATAAGGTAACTTTTGTTAGTGTATAGAAAAAGTCATTTTTATCCCATACACAAACAGTTCCGGCACTTCAATTAGGCATAGCTCCTACGTTACCATCGGTGAATGCTTCTAGTGTATTAGACTGAGTCCTCCGGTGCCATATCTCTGTCAGTCTAAAACTGTGAGCTCCTGATGGAACCAAACAGACTGAGTGCAGATGTTATTTTAAGATCATGTTTTCAGAAGAAATATAAGAAGAGAGAAAACACTGGGAGATAATTTGTCCCAAGGGATGGTTTGTTATTTTAATTCCTTTCTAAGACTGTATAACTAATGGTTCAGTATGTAGTGGCTGCCCTTTAAACTACCTCTTCACATCCCATATATGAAAATGAACAAAGCAGAAGTTGAATTTGGCATCACAGTGAGTCCTAAGCTAAAATAAATATGCTAGAACTTAAGGCAGTGAAATACTGAAGAGATACATGTTTTGGTTGCTCTTTTGCAGAGCTCCTGCTGAAGTACTCCTGCAGAGTACTTGTGCTCCTGAGGAGCGTGCGTACGAGCTACCTGCCACAGCCCTTGAGACTGGGCCTTGCGATCAGGCATCAGAGGGGCGGGCTGTGGGAACCCAATCTCTTTAAACAAGGAAGAAAGAGGGCTTTGTCCCCATCTTATTAAAGGCATTTAAGACCCTGTCTGGAGCTCAGCAGCTCTATGCAGTAGTACACCAACCTCTATAGAGTTCATTCATCATCAAGCTCTTGAGACCCAACTGTAGGCCACACCGACTCAGAGCAACAAAAAAGAAAAGAAAAAAAAGAACCTGAGGGTACAGTTCTGGTTTTTATTGATTGTTTTCTTGAACCATGAGAATTTTCTCTGGATAGTTCACGTGATTAGCAAGAAATACCACACAGCTACACACATGATCTACACAAAGCTCTAAAGTGGACTCTGGTCTGGGCATTGCTTGTACAAACAGTAGGAATAAAAGCTACGTTCACTATAGTAGAGGATTTTATATTTTAAACATATCATACTTTCATATGCAGAGAGTTGATGAACAGTAACTCCCAAACTGCTCAAGAAGTTGTCACACTTTGTTTCTTGCTTATTTCCTCCGATACTTTGTCTTGAAAGGTTGCTTTAAGTTTTATGCCTTAAAGTAAAGTCCTACTGTAATACAACATAGAACACTGTTGTACAGTTTGTGTCAATTTTTCAAGGAAGACATGTTGAAACTTTTAAATCAAGGTTTGTTTGAAAGATATTTACTAGAAAGAAGGCTGGATGTGACTCTCAATCCTAAGTACTGCTAGTGGGTAATATATTTACTTATATTGAAATGTCACAGCGCCAAATACCTTTTTTAGGTAGTACAACATGTCATCTTTATTTGTGAAATTATGAAGCTTAAACTTGCAACATAGTTGTGACATTTTTGTCTCTATTTGTCAACGTCATTTTTTCAGGAAAATTAAGTAGAAACTTGTGTAGATAAAGATTGATTTTTTTAGTTGAAAATAATTTTACACTGGAAAAAAGTTTGAATGTGAAATCTTTGGAACTGCTCTTGGTTGATGGTTGGATTCACACTGAAAAGCACCAAAATAATGTTACGTGTAGTCCTCTATGTGTTGCCAAGTTATGAAGGCTAAACTTACAGATTATGCTGTGCCATTTTTTGCCCCAATGTCTGTCTATTCGTCATATAATTTAATTTGCCTTTGCAAAATAGATAGCGGAAATAGCGGAAGGGGGAGACTTTGCGCCGGATGTTAGGCTTTATGCCAGCACTGTACATCCAGTAAACCAGACTATGTTTTAGTTTAAAGAAATTTACTGGAAAGACTGCTAAGACCAGTACAAGACTTGGTAGCGTTGGATTGCAATAAATGTATTGCAATGAGCAACTCTAATCTTTGGAATGCCCTTGTCTCATTTCACTTTCACCTTTCAAATCAGATGTAGAAAAAGCTGCACCAAGATATGATCTGAAATTAGTAACTGTTGCTATTGCACAGAAAGTGTAAACAATGCGACCTGTGCGGGGGATTCTTACTCATCACAAAACAGCAGTTGGGGTGACACCGCACCATTAGGGCTTTACGTCTCTGACAGTAAGGTGTCATGTCTCTACTGAGCAGAATCTCTTACACGTGAGAGCGTCCACGTTCCTCGACACAGCCATAACCCCGGCAGAGCGCCGGAGTTCACTCAGCCCTGAAGGAGAGGCTTGAGAGCGGATCAAAGAGGGCTTTGTGCAGAGAAACGGACCTGCCAGTGTTCAGTCAGTCTGTGAAGCTGGGTTTCTGTGAAATTGAAAACATTTGCATAATTTCTTAAAGAATGGTTGACACTATTATGACATTAATAAGGAGTCTATGGAGACTTAAGCAGTGGAAGCTCTGCTTTTGCCAGTGGTAGATTGGTGCAGAAAACTGAACAGATTTATGAATGTTGTAAAATTTTTAGATTCTTCTGAAATGAAGTACATGTGTAGGCACAAATGAGCAGTCTCAGAGGCTTGATTAACTTATTCTCTGTCATTATTGGTAACACTGACGGTTTCCACTACAGCTACTGCTTAGGGAGCACGTTTAGAGAGTTAAAATTAAGTGGCAACAGGTTCACAGAAGATGCCAGCAGTCAGTTTGTACTTCATCGTTGAATTGTTCCAGAGTATTGACAGTAAAACTGTGTTTGTAAATCTTTAGATTTGTCGACCTTTAATCTAAACAGTTTTCCATGTATTACTTAAATGTTAATGTACTGTAACACACCAGTCATTTAACCATTACCCCACACATTGCACTACATTGCACTGCATTACATTCTGGTGCAAAGGAGATGCATTTTATATTTCCAACTGCAGCAATATTAGTCTGTTTTGAAATAAGTGCATAACATAAAAGAGCACCAGCTTCAACAACATACATGTGATTCATCAACAGAATATTTAAGAAAAAAAGAAAAGACAGATGCACTCTGCACTGAAAAGTTTTGCCAATAATCTGATCTTCAGAAAATTAACCATCAATTTTAATAATCAGTCCCTTATTAAGCAGAAAGGACAGTTGCTGGTTAAAGATTTTCAAATATGAGCATTTAAATACTTGTATGTTTTGGACTGTTGGATTTTTCACAATTTTGTGACATATAATAGACTTAAAATAAAAAATATATATAAAAAAATAATAATGACAGCTTAAAGAAAAACCTGGCTTGTTGCAACCCCAGTCTCACTACTGGCCGCACTGTTTCTCTGAGAAGAGAATTTCTGATCTTAGGGAAGCAATTAGCACTTAGTTAGCACCAAGGGTTTTGCCAAGGTAAAATAAATAATAGTTAAGATCCTTTACTATATACATTATATTGAATAATCCTCTGGCTAAAGACATACGGTTTCCTTATGTGCAGTCCAGTGAAGGTGTTAGTAGGTCTGTTCAGGGTTAATGGCCTATAAAAACAGTAGCACTCTACGTGTCAGTCCTGTAAAGTCATTCAGCCATATCGTAAACCTGGTCACAGCTCTGGCATACAGGTGCCCTTCAACCGCAGGCCTCAGGTGTGTGTGTATGTTTGTGTGCGTGCTGACCTGGGTTTACATTAGCGCTCATGTGCATGTTTTATTTGCTGTTGGTCTCGAAATGGTTTCTTGTCCAGAGTTCTTTTCAATAATTAGGCAAAGAGGTTCTTCATTCCTTTTCTCACCCACACGAAGATAGATGGATAAAGGGACTCATTCTCCCTCACAACACCCACCCGTCTTGTCATCAGCGCCGCACCACCTCATCTTATGTACTGCGAGAATGCAATTTGTAATATTCCGTCCAGACCTCCCTTTTTCTCTGCGTTTCCTCCTCCCTTTGCTTCCCATCCGGGGATAACGACTACCATACGATTTAATATCAAGCGATTGAAAAGGGGAATGCTCTGAATAGAAGAGGAGGAGGAAATCTGTAGATGAGCTTCTGTTAAGTGTCTCCATATGTCCAGCAGCGAGCCAGTTTGAGGGGAGAGGAGCTGCTCGAGCTGTTTGACTCCTCACCACAGTCTGATAATTTAGTGCAGATAGATAACAGGGACGGGCTGGATCATCCAACTGTACACTTACACCTCTTGGCCTCCTCCGTTTGTTTGACTCAGAGTAATCCTATCCCTCACTTTCACCTCCAGCTCGGGGGGAAACGACTCTCTTCACAACCGATGGAAAATCTGAACAACTCAAAGATTGGGCTGTAGATACAGTAGCTTCCTGTTCAGGCCATCTGAACATGTTTGCAGGAGATAGTCCATTTTGATAAAGCATTTGGCACAGATGGCTCAATGAATTACATCTAAGCACGTTATATATCATATATACCTACAGATTGTGGCACAAAGCCATTGGGGAATATGATGTGATAGATGAGTGGCCTTAACTTTGTGGGACCCTTGTAACCAGTGGAAAAGTTTAGGGATGAGGAAAATCACATCCATATGTCATAACTTGGACGGGCAGGCAGACAGGCAAGGCAGGCAGGAGATGCAGTACGACTCACAGAGCACCTATACACAAACACAAAGGGACCTCGGGGCACATCTGACCTGTCCCATAACACAGACAGCCAGTGGAAAGGGAACAATATGTGCATACATCTGTGAAAACCTCACATATAGTACAAACTCACCCCCCTTTGCTGCTGAAACAGAGGCCTGTTCAATGACCCTGATGATCACCTTTACTCAGTGTCTTCCTCAGTCATGCGTGTCTCTGTTTTCAGGGTCCTCCTGGCCCCCATGGAAACCCTGGTCGTCCCGGAACTCCTGGAGTAAAGGTACAAATCAATAATTTTATGTCAAATGCTACCTATCTGTATTAAGGAAGCGAAAAAAGGCTCATCTTGTAATATGTAATAGTAACATGTCAGCAAACCCCATTAAGAAAAACCACACATACTGTACACTGTTCTGGTGCTGTAAATCACAAATGCACCAAATGTGTATTAATCTGTTGGAAAGGAGTACCTATCAAATACACAATTTAGAAAAGTACAGTGTGCAGTTGTTTCAGGCCATAGACAGAGTAGGGAAGTCTGAAAGTATTGAGAAATGGACTAACGGTTTGTTTTGGTCTTAAATACAGCAGATTTTTCTGATGCTGTTAGTGGTTTGTTTACATCAAGAACACAGATTTGGATCTCAGTTATGATAATCTGACGATCAACAAAATGCTTTTTCATGTTTATATAAAATATGTATAATTGCATATTCCCGTAATTTATATGGTCAGAAATTGACAGAGTAGGCCTTTTAAATAAGTTACTATACATTTTGACGTGGCTGTATCTTTCAGCCTATACTGTCTGCCTTGTCAATACACTGCTGGATCCTTAAAGTGGATCTAGGACGAGATATGAGACAACCTCTTAGGGATGCAAGAGATGATGTAAATAAAGTAAAATGAAATGTATGGCAGAGCGTTTTATGGTACATACAGCCTTAATACTCTTCATTCTCAACCTCATTCATTGGTCCATATCTAACTGATGAAACGACAATGTAAATTTGAAGAACGAGTATTTCTTGTGGGTTTTTCTTCATCCAATGTTTTGTTTGTGATTTCACTTAGTTTGCATATCTGAGGTTCACAGTACATTTCTTCTAGCCTCTTAAAAAGCCATTTGTTTCCCTTCAGGAGAGAACAGCAGTTTTAAGTCTTCCTGACTCACTAATTTGCAAGTACTTGACATGAGTCTGTGTTCCAGCTGATTTGAATTGTCAACACAGAGGGCTGCTTAGCTCCATAATGTGTCAGTCTTGTATCACAAAGGAGTCTGTTTGTTAAACCATGCTGGAATAAAATGGAAAATTGCTCATATTTCAAGTCTGCACCTAATTCATAACAATGGATTGAATTTCAGTATTTTCCACACTGTCTTTAAACATAAAAAAAAAACATAATTGATACCATGCTTTGGCCTCCTTCAACCAGGGAAAAACCATAACTCCTATATTGCACATATGTGTTACTGGAGCCTAACCAAACCTGACCCAGCTCAGTTTGCACACAAACCTCAAACAGCAGACAGCCTGGTCTGGCACAGTTCGCTGCTTTAAGAAAAATGAACAAGCTGGATGAAAACATACTGTGTTAGCTGAATTTTGTTTTGAATATGTCACTTTATCTGGATGTAATGATGATAAATTGAGATGAGATGATGACCAATTACCAACTGCTGTAAGTAGCCTACCAGTAGACTTAAAAATGTAATGAATGATGGCCTAAAATATGCAATATAATCAGTGGAAAGTACAAGTGCTTATTAGGGTCTTCAGCTTTTAGAAGAAATTACCTCATTTAGCTTCTCTTTGAATTGGAACTTCAGATGATGTAGTTAAGGTAAAAACCTTTAGACAGTGAAAAGACACAGTGTTCAGTTTGTGTAGGTAGCTCTTGGCTGGAGTTGCACTCCTGGCTCTGTTAAGAAATCAGTCCAGAGAAAATTCCCACAAAGACTTTTCAATGCCAAGTTGTAGCTGTCACGAACATGTAGGTTTAAATGGGCCGATACACTATAGATGGGAACTCCTATCGTACTCTCACCATTAACCCTGTAAAATAAAAGATTCTCCTTTTGAAGCAGTGCATGTCTTTCCACTATGACTGCAGTACTGCACTAAGAGGTCTGGAAAGAAATACCCCCAATACTCCTTAAAAATGAAGTCTTAGCTTCAGGATCGCACCAAAGTGAGGCACAAAACATGATTTCTCTCCATGCCAAAACTTTTTATTTGCTAAATGAAATGTGTCAGAACATGTGCAATCAGCCGATAACAGGCTGCTGTTTGGTTACGGTCCAACCAACTCAGTGCTGCAACATTTCCTTGTTTTATTATACAATAAGCGCTAACACAAGAAATTATCTATGTCTCCATGGACCTCTTACATTATAATTGCGTAGATTTCTGGGCTGATCTTTCAACAGTGGGATTGGATGTTGAATGCTGACCCAGAAAGCACTGACAGGATTCCCACTGCCCGAAAAGGGAGAAGAATGTACACGTTCACTCCCCATCACTTCTTGCTGGCTTGGTGTAAACCGAGTCACTGGAGGGCATAAATGGATTGCACGTTGTAAATACAACTGCTAGACTCACCAATAAGTAGGATGAACTCATTACTCTTTGGTAGGTTAAATGCAAACAGTGAACTCCTCTGCGCCTTGTGAAGTGGAGTGCTGTGGCAATGCAGAAAATATGCAGCGACCGTTGGTGCAGAACAGGAAACATCTCGTACCCACTGGAGGAAAAGTGTCTCTAAAAGTATGAATAAGAAAATGTTCTGTGTTTTTACGTTTTAGGGCCAAAAAGGAGATTATGGACTGTCACCTGGTCAAGCCCCAAAAGGACTAAAAGTATGCATATTGTCCTCTTTCCTTTCATAGAACTACTCAATTATTAGCAGACAGTAATGCAAATTATGTTGGTGTATTGAATTTAACCCAAATTGTCCTTCTAGGGAGAGCCTGGTGTCATGGGCCCCCCTGGACTGCATGGCCAAGATGGACGAAAGGTAGAAAATCTGATTTGTGTCACAAGCTTAAACTGTGTGTTGGTTTGTGTAATTCGACAAGAAAGTAACTGATATCCGTAAGATTTCATTGGCCTTGTCCCATAGGCTATATGTAACAGTTCACATTGTACTTTGTGTGTGTGCCCTTTTTGTTTTACTGTTCTCAAAATGTTTTCCGACATAAATCAGACACTCTGAATGAATGAGCGACTGAATGAGTGGAGTTGTGTATATCGAGGGCCACTAAATCAAACGTACATCCTCTCAACCCTGACACACCCTGAACTGCCTTTGTGGGGGGATATCTGTGAAAGTGTTTAGAAACTCCAGCCAAACATGGATGTTTGAGCTCTTGTTTGGAAAGCAGCCTAACATAACGCAGGCGTCAAGGAGAACACCTGTGATCAGGCTCCCCTGCGGGTCGAAATACTAAAGGTTTGAATGTCTGGGCTTTTACATCATCAGTATCACAGGCCTCCAAAAAGATGAAGGCATTTGAGCAGAGCTAAAGTTTACGGAGTGAAATTTAAGCTTCACATACTTCCTCCAAATGCATGTTATGTCATTCACTCTCTGGAGAACAGTTTTTCTTAAAAGTAGGCCAAGTTATGATTAGTTGTGTGATCTGGTCCTGCACTGGATTGTTAGTCTACATGATTTGACTTTATTACATGTTTACATGTTATGTAATCTGATATGCGTTATCTTGACAAGGAGTAACGGGAAGCAGCAGAGCGTTTTCTCCATGGCCTTGTGCATTTTATCCTGTTATTCACCCCACAGTAATTACACATCTCAAATGAGATGCAATGCAGAGTGTGCAAATAACATAGTACTCTGCAACTGACTGACTTTGTTTTTCCATATTGTTTAAGACAATATGAATATTTTTCATTTTGGTGGAGTATTGTAAAACATAATACCTGCTTCCATTAACGAATAAAGCTGGCAGTATTTTGTTATTATCAGAACAGATGCAATGAAAAGACCATAGGCAGCAATGTGGTAGTCTATCTCTCAATTAGGGTTGGGTACTGAAATGCGGTGCGAATAGGGCACCGGTGCCGACGTTAACGGTAGTAACGAGACCGAATAAGAACGAAAATTTTGGTGCCTCATTTCGGTGCCTGACTTAACACTACACTCGACAGCAGGTAACGTTAGCCTACCTTTAGCTAGCAGCTGGATTAAACACGGTTAAAATGCTGACAGCTAACGTTAAACAGGGTAAAGTGTGACTGTATTTCCCTGTCCCCGGACCTAACAGTCTGCTCTGCAGCTGCCGTTGTCGGAAAAACAACACAGACGATGCGTTCACTTGAAACAGGTAGCCTTGTGGTGCATTCAGAGTTATTGTAAAATACCCTTTTCCCATCTGGTGGTTGTTTTTGTTGTTCAACAGCAATTTACTGGTGAAATAAGTTCTTGTTATGTTATAGTTATTACATTATTATTAAATCTTTGATTTTGACCATATGGCCGTAGCAATAAACAAGCTGTTCTTTAATGTTGCTGACTGTTGTTTTTTTCTCTTTTTTGTTTTTTTTACTTTATTAAAAAGTATCGGTTCAGGCACCGTTTAGGCACCGGCACCGTTTTAACAGTATTGCTTTAGCACCGGTATCAGAAAAAACCGAAACGATACCCAAACCTACTCTCAATACTTCCCAACTTCGTTACCCTGCTTGTGGTATCAGAGATGGGAAGTAACAAAGTGCAAATACTTTGTTACTGTACTCAAGTAGATTTTTCAGATTTCATTTCCTTCGTGGCAAATCATTGCGGCTTGATAGCGGTAACGTTAGCACATAGTAGTATTGAAAATGAAGAAAACTGAGATCCCAGAGATTCGGCAGACAAGCAGCAAGACATTCCCAGTCATCCTTGGTCTTATCTGAGAGAGATGTTTGAGGTAGTAGGCATCAAGAATGACTCCTGGATCTGTGAATTCTCACAGAATCACAATTGAATTCATATCTTGCTACTCAGTCAGAATCTTATTAACCTGGAGTCCCAGTCTCTGTCACAGTAATCATATATGTGACATCCATTTAAAATGTAGGAAATAGCATATAAAGAGGTTTTTTTCCATGTCCACTGAAGTTTGTCAGCTTGCACTCTATTAACATTTGTGTGGTCCAGGTAGCTTTGCATAAAAAATGGTTGTCATTGGCATGGCTACTTTAACTTTTATACTTTAAGTAATTTTCCAAGCCTGTACTTTGTTTCTTTTACTTGAGTAAATAAGTTAAATCAGTACTTCTACTTTTACCTGAGTATTTTTTAACACAATTATCTGTACTTCTACTTGAGTACGGGAAGTGAGTACTTTTGCCATCTTTGTGTGGCATTAAACCCAGTGGTTCCTACTGAAGATGGAAAACATTAAAACAGCTCACAGATACTTTATATATTTTCTTAATAACTTAATAACTTTATATTTTTTTAAAGGGCTCAAACATTTCTCAAACAGGAGTAAATAGTGCACACACTTGATGATGTAGTGAGTATTCACAGCAGCAGGATGGTGGTGGTAATTACTCAAAGTGTTCTATGTTCATCTTAACAATGGAACATGTTCTTCAGTGTAACATATGGCTCATCAACGTTATTCCTAGCTCCATGATACCTTGCATGAACTATAACTTTGGGATATTTCTTTCACTTCCTGCAAGAGTTAGCTGTATGCTACAAGGTTTTTTCTTTTTCTCAGAACTTTTAGGGAAACACAACTTGCCACAACTTATACAGGATAATGTGCCTTCTACTGAAAACACCATTGTTTATACGGTTAGTGAACACTGGGGGGGCTAGAGTGCATAGTGAGGAGACACGTGAATGTTATGTGCGTAGATGAAGAAATGGTACGTGCAGAGAAGGGAAGAAGAATAAAGTTGGAAGTAGCGTGATACATGTCTCTCTGCTCGTACTTAAAATACTTTTACAAAACACCACAACCACGTTGTGGTAAGATGAGAAACTTAGTTAACATTAGTTTACTCCTTGGTCACAGGTCAGGGGCCGAGAAGATGTATTCGTCCTACTCCTTCACTAAACCTGTCCTGTGGTCAATGCATGTGTTGCTAGAGATTCAGGGAGTCTGGGCTGCTTCATGATAAGGGAATGTTGTGTTCCAGGACCGTCTCCTTTCGAATATGGCGCCATTAATATCTTTGCATAACCCAAACCTGACATATGTTCAGGATGAGATGAATGCGTCTTGGAGATGGAGAGTGCCTCAGAGTTAGGATGGCACTACACAACACCACATTGTTGTTAAACTGTGCTGCTTATCCTTAGTCTCCTCGATCAAGATTTCATTAAATGCTTCTGTGTAAGTCATCCAAGTCTATTTTCCCTCCTGTAATTAACAGCACAAATCTAGCAGAATGTTTTCTAGCTGTCTTTAGCTATGGCTGATTCTAATAAATAGCAGGCCTCACAAAATCGTCCACAACAACTCTGCCATCTTTGCTATCAATTACCTGCCAACACTGGAGAGGGCAACAATGTGCGCAGTTAATTGCCATGTAAGCTTTTTTTTTTTTTACAAATTCAGCATTACCCCAGATTTATCTTGTTAGCACGGGGGGAAAACCTCATAAACAGCACTTACACCATTGTGGGACACAACAACTCTCCACTGAAACCCAAAAGGTATGAAATTCATTAAGGCTTATCAGCTTTTCAAGCAGGGGGACCCACTCTACTTACTTTGTGGCAGGGAATCTCCAAGATTTAGATAGGAATTGAATTAATATGGTGTTCAAATAAATGTAAATTGAATTGCAGGTTACAGACAAGCTTTGCAAAGGGAATCACTGCTGAGTTTTCTGTCTGAGAGTGCAGCACCATCTGTTTAGAAAAATAAAAGCTTGTTGAAAGAAATCCTCAGGCAGCTTCTTTTTTTTATTATGCTCTGCAGTTTGTCATCACACTACTCATTTTGCAGTCTGCTGTCAGAATTATGATGAAGAAGATGAGAGATGAGAAACAAAAACTGTGCGTCAGTACAGTAAGGTGTCAAAGTAAGGTCAGGTTTTGAATGCCAGAAGAATGCTAATTAGAAAACAACTGTTACACACAATGTGAGAAAACCTTTTGTAAGCAACTTTGTTTCTTAGACTAATACACATATACACACTCCTGTCCTCATTTGAGACACAATAGCTAGAGTGTTATAATGCGTTGGCGGGAGCTCTTAAAATCTATTATGCAATTGGACAGCGCTTACTGTGAAAAACCATCTGGTGCTCTCAAGGATCCTCCATTCAGTGTAATAATGGGGAGGACTCCAGCTCGAAAGAGGAAGACCTCTTCTCGCCTTGTGAGTCATGGAACGTGGAGTCATGGGAAAAAGCTGAAATTCTTCCTGCTGATTTATGGAAATTGAGAATCTTTGCTGGGCGTGGACCAGCCTCCTGGCTGAGGTCAAGTGGTTAACAAATCCCTTTTCTGTTCTGATAATCAGTTCAGGTGGGATTCTATCCCTCTGATCAGGTCTGTGTTAACCTAAAAGACACTCGGATCCCCAGAAGTAACTGCTTACAGCCATACAAAGTATTAAAGGCAGTTTGTATCCAGCTAATAAAAGCAAGGCAATCAGCTTGGCTCTTCTGAAAGCCACCAGACACCTCATTGCTTGCAGCTGTTCTTAACTCACTGGCACTGGAAGCCAAAACTCCTTACAGTGCACTTTTATATTCAAATTACACCGAAATTCCATAATCTGCCACAGATGGAGCTCGAGGTTCCTTCTCTTGCCTGCTCTTGTCCAACCAGCCA
The DNA here is from genome assembly GCF_010015445.1 of Perca fluviatilis. Classification (NCBI taxonomy): domain Eukaryota; kingdom Metazoa; phylum Chordata; class Actinopteri; order Perciformes; family Percidae; genus Perca; species Perca fluviatilis. The sequence goes on from NC_053117.1 coordinate 29,540,962, forward strand.
GTAAAACCATGACCTGCCGCAGCTTTATGGACCCTCTTTGCTGAGTTTTGTGCTCAGTCCTTGGCCCGCTGCCAGAGAAAGCCTTTCTCACTGTGGGAAATGTGTAGAGATGTAATGGGGAGGTTGCCTGGGAGTCAGTCAACGGTCTGCACTGTAAAGTAAGAAGAGGCTGGTGTTTATGTGTGTGTTTGTGTGTGTGTGTTTGTGTGTGTGTGTGTGTGTGTGTGTGTGTGTGTATGTGTGTGTGCGCGTGTCAAAACCACAACACCACAGCCAGCTCTGATCATGGCACACTGGAACAGCGCTCAACTTTTTATTAGCTGTGCAGCCCTCAAGATTTTTTCCTGACCTGCGCCTCAGCTTTGTATAATAACATTCTCGTACTGTACCTAAATTTGCTGAGTCTGATTTATCCAAGAAAGGAGTGTGGAGCTTGCCAGGTGGGAGTAGCTTTTTGTGTAATAATAAAAATAAAAATCTATGGAAAGAACAACATTTTTTTTGTGCCAATGAAAGTCTGTTACTTATTCTGTAAGCAGGGGCGATACTGCTGCTGCTGCTGCACTTTGCTGGTTGGCTGCAGGGTTGATCTGGTTTGAGTTACAGTACACTAATTTAAACTGTTTGCTCTTCATAAAGAGGAAGAACTAATGAAGAATGTGATCCTTTGTCCATATATACAATGCACGCAAGCACGCACGCACGCACGCACGCACACATTTATTTTTGTTTTACTTTTACTGTACTCCGCTGTATTGGCCTCGCTGGAACGCTCAGCCACATTCTTTTGTCTTTTTGTGGCTGCAGTGCTTTGGCTCCTGCCGGAGACTCCTCTACTCCCAAAAGTACTGTCAGATATTTCCAACTTGAAGCACAGTGCTGTCTGTCAGTAGATAAACAGACAAGTAATCATCAATAAAGAGTTTGACAGAACTGAAGTATAAAAGGGTCTGATAGAATTACTGTGGCCGATAGACCAGCATCTGGCTTCACTCCGCGTCCAAAATCTGCAGGAGATGTGACAGAGAATTTTAATCTTAAAAAATAGTTGCCTTTCAAAGTTTGTTGATTTCTTTCTTTCTTTGTCATGACTTTTTATTGGACTCAGGAACAAGGTCTGGCCATTTGTAAAAGATTAGTTTCTCTCTTAGAAGAGTGGTTTTTGTCTCTGTTACATACTTCTGAGAATGCACAAGCTTAGCTTCCTGCTAGGGCTGCTCTATTATGGAAATAAAACATAGTCAGGATTATTTTGGTCAATATTGAAATCATGTGTATTTAACACGATTTCTCATTGTCTTTTGGAAGGATGTTGCATTTATTAAACTTAAAAAAGGTGAAACAGTTAAACATATCAACAGTGAAAACACCTTGTACTGTGACATTTCTCTTCAGGCTTTTGCCATTTGAGCCTTTTTTTTCATTCAGAACACAAGACAAAATAAGAGTTTACTTGCAAAACGTAATGTGTAAAATAAAAGTTTTTTCCCCGATTATTCGTGTTTGTCATCATCAGGAGCCGAAATCGTAATCACGATTAAAATTTCGATTAATTCCACAGCCCTACTTCCTGCTGATAGTTTAATGATCAGTTCTCACATCATGATGACATCAGAGTCCTCAGTCTCAGTTGATTGGTTTGTAGCTGTGGGATAGTTGTGATATATTTTCTGAAATGTTCCAATGGCATGTTATGAATGTACTCTTCTGAGTTAAGTTGATACATGGGACCAATATTAGCCTTTTGATCAACATGGGACGTCAGGCTGCCAGTATGATTTTACTTCAGAGCTTCAGGCATGTCAGTCTCACTCTGCCTCAGCCTCTCAACCGTGCCTGACCCATGGTGGGTCCATCATTATGAGCTCATGTTGTGCAGCCAAATGATTTTCAAACCTAATTTTAAATTCTGATCAAGAGTTCAACATTCCCAAAGCCAACGAACATGTCGGCTCCATTAAATATATGTCAGATGATTCACAGGGCATTAACAGTTTAAAAGAGCACCAGCCCATGTTTAAAGGAATAGTTAAACATTTTGGGAAATATTTGCTTTCTTGCCGAGAGTTAGATCGATAACACTCTGTACAGTAAATATGAACCTACAGTCGGAGATGGTTAGCATTAAGAATGGGAACAGGAAACATTGGAAACAATCTTAAGTTTTTGCATGGACAAAACAAACCAGTCATAATAAGGTACTGGTACTTTTTAAAACATGGACAGAGCCAGCTAGCTATGTTTCCAGTCTATGTGCTAAACTAAACTACCACCCCCCCGCCCCCCAGATGCATGTATTTTCTGTTTCCTTTGCTACTCAGATCTTTGCATGGTAAAATAAGACAGCTAGCTAGACTATCTGTCCAATCTGAATTTTCTTTCGCACAACTATTTAGCAGCGGCTCTGTGCAGAGTTTAGCACCGCCCATGACAATTCTGATTGGTTTAAAGAAATGCCATTAAACCAGAGCACGTTTTCCTCCCATCCCCGAATGCTATGTGGAGTAGCCAGACTCTCCTTCAGCGTGCTTTGGAGGAGGGTCTAGCAAAGCGAGACTACCCCAATCCTGATAAAAGTTTTTACAATTTGTTGGATTCCCATTCTTCATCATTGTCAATCAGGCCTGCATAAACTCAGTAAAGTAGGCTGTAAACCCTGCTTTACATCAATTCTACCAAATTTCTCTCAGGACGTTTGCATAGAGAGATTTTAATCCTCATTTGTACACTGTGGCTGCAGGCTTGAGAGTGTAGTCAGTCAGTATGGCTCTCTTCATGGTGACTTGTTTGTTTACACTGATACTCTTTTTTAAAACTTTTTTTCATTGGCCTCTGACCGCCTCTGGTTTACTTGTTCTGCTACCGACGGGTCAACACAGTTTGTGGTTAATGACTTCACACTTGAGGGGAATAGACGATGTTCTTTCCTCATAGACAACTGCACATGACTCTATCTACTCTACTGTAGGCCTTGATTGTGAAAAGATTAATACATTTTGTAACCAGCTGGCATGCTCATTTGAGACCACAGGGCATGAACGTGACCATTAATTACCCTGTTGGGTTTCACTTGTTTCTGTATAATTGGTTTACTGGTTTAATTAATGCAAGATTGTTCTAAATTGTTTTGTCACAGTGCATTGGTGGCAAGGATTAGACAAACGACCAAGCAGTTGTGCTGCAACAGTAGATACAAATGGCATTGGTCTTGTGTAGAAATCGTAAAGAAATGTTTTATTCAGGGTTAACCAGCCAATGTTGCCGATAAGTGGTCTAGTAGTTTCACAGCTATTAAGTATGTCTTTGTGAACCCTTTTAAACTAAACCTTCAGGGTCTTTATTAATTTATTTTATTTTATAAGGAAACAAAGTCAGTTCCTCTCTAAGGCATTTGAAAATAACACAATGTCAGACTCTGTGGTGTTGACCGAGATGCTCTTGAACACAATGTAATAAACTTTCCAACAACAAAAATTAGATGGAGTTTGACCATTGATTTAACACACTCTTAACATGTTGTTTCTCTTTCAACAGGGACAAAAAGGCCATCCTGGTCCTTCTGGTCTCCCAGGTGAACCTGTGAGTACTTGTACACTATGTAGAATGTCTCTCTCAATATCCTCACCAGTTTACCAAGTTGTAATGTAGCTCCCCTTTGGGCTACTCAGTAATAGACACATCAGTAATTCCAATGTTTCTAATTGTAGCGCCCCCTTAGGTCAATACATATCACGGGAAAGTGCTAGAATGCAATAATAAATAACAATTTCTAATACATACAGTAAACTCTGAGATAAGATGCATCATTGCCCCTTTTTTAAAATTTGATCAACAGGATGTGAGTTGAGAGTGTGAATTTTATTGAGATGTAAAAAAACAATCAACCAAAGAGGAGTTTCTGAACAGCGGGAGAGGCATCTGAAAACAACTAAAATGTGATTTCTCTGGTTTCACAGACACAATCCCTCCTCCGTCTCTTTGAAGTGTTATCATGCTGACTAAATCCACTGCATGCTGTTTGTCTGTCTGCTGGCCGCACTGTTAGCTGTATGTCAATGTATGTTTACCTATCGAATAGAAGAGCCAAGAGTCTCCAGAGACAGTTCCCATAACACTCCAGCAAGTCTTTCCATTTATAGTTACAAAACAGGAGAACATATTAATACAGACACATCGGGACGTTACAAAAAGAAGTGTGGAGTGGTGGGGGATTGGTTCGAGAGAAGAGCCATGAGTTGTTCGGGAATCTTGGCGGGAAAAGAGAAGGAAAGATTTTTGGCAGAGGTACAAGTAGGCTAAATAGTTTGGACACCCCTAGGTCATTAATTCTCCCTATCTCCCCTCCTCCTGAGTCCAGATCCTGTGTACTATCTTTGAGAAGAATGTGCTGTGTCACAACGGAAAACTAAGAAAACTTTTCCTGTCTCCTCCAGTGCTCTCTCTCTTGAGACGATGCACTCTTTTCTGTGGAAAATGTAATAGCACATGGTTTAACATGCAGAACAGTCAGTTATGATTGGCCTTGAAATGCATTCTAAGCCTTGTTCATTTTTTTTTTAGTAATGTCGGTTTCATTGTTTTTCAAGCTAGTTGAAGATAACGGGTAACACCTTGTGCCAGAAAGACATTACTTCTTGGTTACTAAAGAAACTCCTGAATGACTTTTAATTTAGTGGAACTTGTATATTACTCAAAGGTTTCCTGTGTAGCTTTCTTGTGAACAAACGTTACTCTCCCAACAAAATGCATTGTATGCAACAAAAGTGTTAAATGCATTTTATTTCTCATACATAATTTTAAAAACTACAACCGCACCATATAGTGCACCATATTTACCCTAAAATGTATTGATGAGAGTGACATTCATGGACTATATGGTGCTTTCAAAAACGCTCACAGTGGATACAATTTTCATGGCATGTGCACTACCTTTTCCTAACAATCCCACAATGCAATGTGTTGCATTTTTTATGGATGCAATTATTGCTCTTATGCAACTCTACACCTGTCAGTGATGATTAAGTGTCCAAATCTAAAAAGTAAATTATTGAGTGTCTGTTATATAGGGAGAAGTGAATGTGTAAACGAGGGTGTGATTTTGGACATGGCCCATGTTCGCGGCGTTTGGCAGTCTTCTTCCCTGCCTTCGACTAGAACATTTCTACGTTTCTTTGCGTGCTACTGCCACCAATTGTCGATCAGTGGAATAGCGTGGTTTGCATGCACAAAACACCCTCTGCAGTCAGCAGGTTTGTGTAAAGCATCACCTCATGCACATACTTGTGTGTCCTTGTACTAGTACAATATAAGATAGGATCAAAACATGTAACTACCTATCAAAAAAGACAAAAAACAACATTTTAAGTTCCCCTTATGGTCAAATGATTTGATGTACTTGGTTATCAGACTTTTAATAAACCAGATAATAATGTGTTTATTTGCCAGGGTCTTGAATTACCTTACTCTCTGGGCTTGTTTTTCAATAATAACCTTCCTGCTGTACAATATTCCTTTTGATGCAACAATGCTTCCATTAGTGCTACAACGTTTACTGCTGCTGCTATGACTACTGTTTCTCTGTGGCCATTTACAAGATTTCTCATATAATTTGTAATAATACATTCACTTTTTGATCTCTCATAACACATAAATTATCGTTTTTTGGCAGAAACACAACTGTCGGCAGTGTATAATGACTGTGATGAACTTTCAGTATACTGTGCAAGCAGCCTATAATTTCTTGCATGCCTTCACTAACTAATCCCGTTTTACTCTCCCCATACATGTAGAATTTAACATTCCTCCCGGGGGGATGCATTTGGTTTGGTCTCACCACAAGGAAGGAATGACTCATGTATTATACTTTACGTTGATGAGGATAATCATATTAAGACAAAACTGTGCTCACAGTAGTCTTGCTGTAACAGCATGTGGCTCGACTACATTATAACAGCACTTACTGTTGAATTAATGAAATGGTTTGAGTGGTAATGTCTATAGTGGCGCCTTCTTCTTTAGGCAACACTGACTCGACTAAACAAAAGGTCTTTATTGAAAAGCTGAGAGATGTAAATTCCTCTGTAGGACCAATTGGCTGTTGTTTATTACTTCATAAATAAACGGCTTCATGAATAAAGGGCTTGTTTTCCATTTTGATCAGTCTTTCTTAGCTTATAATCATTACAATCAGTGAGGCTCCAATAGAAACCATGTGTGCATAAAAGAAACCTTATTTCCTATATAATACAGCTTGCCTCCCTCCATCCTTCAATGCTTTTTCCCTTCCTTTTCCTTCTTTAGTCCCTTTAGTGCTGATTTCTCTTCTGTCTCTCTCTCTCCACAGGGTAAACGGGGAGATGATGGAAGCCCTGGGGCCAAAGGCTATCCTGGCAGGCAGGTGCAGTAAATCTAGTGTTGCTGTGCTGGTTGAGCAGGGCCACACACACACACAGACACAGACACAGACACACACGCACACACACACACACACACACACACCCATACACACACACACAGACACACACACACACACACGCACACGCACACACACACACACACAGACACACACACACACACACACACACACACACACACACGCAGAAGAAGATAAAATAATAAATGGAGGCTAGGCTATCATCTCTATTATGAATTCAGCTTTTTGAAAATATTATGGCCTTTTAATAAATCAAATTACAGCTAGTAAGTTTTGCTCACTGTCAGAATGATGAATAAAACGGGATATATTGGTGAAACACCCAATCCTTGTATGTTTTCTGTACCTACAAAATAATCAAATTTAAAGATATCGGATGCCGGCAAAGAACCTCGGCCATCGGCATCTCAGTGTCAGCCTCAAAGAATCAAATTTGGTCAATCCAAATAAAAAGTTTGTTGCAGCTGAATGAAAGGAAAAAGGCTCTAAGCTGTTGAGAAGCACCTGTGGTTGAATTTAAGCGACGGATGCCTCCGGTCTAGCGAGGAAATAAAATGTCCAAAGGTTTCCATTGTAAGCACTGCTCTGAAGACAGAAAAGGTAATAAAAGTGTGACGAATGCCACAGGTTTCCGGCTACAAATAAGCTTCCTCTGTCCTGCCAAACAGTGAGCGTCATTCCTTGCTCCACTTCTAGGAATAGTGTTTAACTTTAAAGCTGGGGAGCATTAGGGTTTCTCTGCATTTAAAATCGGTTTCCTCTTAGCTTTAAGAAAACTTAAACTGCTGCTTGCTCACATGTCCTTTCCCGAATGTTTGTCAGTGTTTGCCTCTGTGCTTTTGCGCACTTACTATGTATGAACTCTGATCTCTATAGACACTTGGTTGTGTGTGATGGATTAGGTTTTAGCACCCCCTACCATCTGTGGGCTGTGAATCACCACTGCTGTATGTTTATGTCAAGGCGTTGTACTTTGCTGTGGGGTGTTCTTCTGAGCTGAGAGTTGATCTTTAAAGTTGCGGGGGAAGATTTTCTGCGCTGGCGGATTTGTGTCTCTGAGAAATGAATGTGAATGCTGCTTTCAGTTTTGACACCACAAATGCAAACATCTGGATGAATGTGCTTATCATGAAGTAGTGAGATTTTTTTTCTTAGTATTTCCACTTAAGTACTACTTTGACAGCAACACAAATAAAGTTCTGCCACTGTTTGTAACCACAGAAATTTGTTTTGTCATGTATTACATTTAGGGTTTACCTGGGCCTGTAGGGACAATGGGGCCAAAAGGAGTCAGGGTAAGTAGATGTTGGAAAAATTACAGCTTTGGCATGGATTTGTGTTATTAAACTCTTTAAGGCAGTATGTTTGGTAATAAAAAGGTGCTTTGAAAGTAAATACTGTATATATATCACTGTAAGGCCTAAAGTCTTAAAGCACCCTCAGAATTAATTTCTCTGTTTACCTGTATTTCATGTTCTTGTCATGCACCCTAACTCACCTTCCACTGAAGGCCACAGGGGAGAGAGGCATGGCTCTCCTAGTAGTAAAGCTTCTGAACTTTCACTTTCTTAAACGAACTGTGAAATGCCTGCTAAATGAATTACCTAACCAGTGTGGGTACATCAAAAGGCCAATGTCATAAACGCCACTCTCCTGCCCTTGTTAACTCCACGATGATAACGACATATGGTTTTGTTAGTATATTTAAAGTACTGTAAGAGCAATTAACTCTGGCTTTCTTTAAATCCCTTCCGTGCTTGCTGTGCTTGTTTATGTTAGGCAAATATCCATAAAACTATATTGCTCTCCTGTCAAGCATAACCATAATCAGTTTGAATGTCAGCTTCTCGTTAAATGTCATTGTAATTTGTGTTTCTGCCCTGTTTGCCACTTTTTCCTCTTCTTCCATTGAGCAGGTTTAGCAGCGAGTTCTTCAGAGATCCCTGATGTGAGGGTATGTGCCCTTGGACTACATCGTGGAAGCCAGCACCATGCAGTCCATGGGCATATACACTTGCCTCAAGGCTTGGCTCTACAAGACCACTCCACCGTAGCAAAAAGCCTGTGGTGCTGTAACAGAAGAAAGCATCACAGCTGAAGTCTTTGTAGATATTTTTAGACTTGTTAGTGTTGTTGACATCAAACCGTTCTTCACAATGTCCATCATCTCTGTAAAGTCTCATTGTCCACCTTCTTTTGCTTTTCTATCTATCTTTGCTTTATCTGTTCCTCCACTCCATCTTTTATTCATCTCTCTAGGGTCACATTGGCATCCCTGGGCTTTTTGGCCTTCCTGGTCCTGATGGAGAGAGAGTGAGTATTAGTGGCTGTGAGAAAAAAATGCCTACTGGGTTGCATTATATGACTGCCCATGGACCGAAATGATAAAATAGTAATAGTAATAGATTTTATTGTTGAAGGAGTGCAGGAACGCTTAACCAAATCACTATTATAAGCCCAGAGTAGCACAGGCTCCTTCATATTGTATTGGATTGAGCCTAGGGCCAATAACAACCTACACCCCAACCTCTCCTACTGTCTTGGATAAGGTCAGAATGTAGGAGGTGGATTTAAATTTATTTTAAATCAACCAAGACTCAGATTCCCATTAACCCCCAGAGCTGTGGATCAAAACAGTGGCACCAAATGTCTCGGGAATTTTGATATCTGCTTTTAATTGTTTTTAGCTACTTTAGCCAAGTGAGGTTATGCCACTGTTGGCCCTTCAGCGTGTAAGTGAGTGATACAACACTTTAAATAGAACATGTCACAAAGATTGGGATTGATACTTGATACTTACAGCATGGTCCTGAGAGGATGAATATCATCTGCTTTTCGCTATAACAGGATGACTGAATTCTGTCAGCCTGTGCTTTGAGATGAATGCTGACATGGCATGCTAAAAAGCTAACATGCTAAGGTTTCATTTAGCAAATTAGCATGCTAATGTAGCATTCAGCTCAAAGCTCAGCTAAGCTGAAGTGCAGCTGAGGATGACAAAGTACACTTCAGTCTGAAAGTTGAGCCACAATGTAGAACTTGAACCTGAACCTGACAAGCTGAGTCTGATTTGTCCTAAAATGACCATCCTACAGAAGATAAACTATTATGATTTAGTTGATCAAACAAAGGAGCATTTAGTAGCTGATCTTTCGACCATATGGCATAATCTTCATCAGCAGATGACATTTGCTAATTGTGATGGAATTGTAGATTTCCATTTTAGGACTTTAAGGACCTTTCATCCATTTTTTCGATGAAGATTATATTATTGAAAGCTCAAGAACACATATTACCTGTAAATGGACCTGCTGTTGCCAAGCTCTTGAACTTTGAAGCTCAATATTTCTATTTTTCAACATGTGATAATGATCTGAGAATAGAACATTTGTTTCTCCATTTTTGGTCCATACAACAATTTTGTTTTCTGTTGTGTAAGGAGCATCATAGCCTCACAGGGCTTCTAGTGTAGCTAATGGCATAGCCTTATCATCGTCTGTGTTTTTGCATTATGCACTTTTATCTCCTTTAGCTCCTTATCCATTTTTCTCTCTCTGTCTCTCAACTCTTGTTTTCTTTCCTGTTTCCAGGGAATTCCTGGCGTTCATGGGAAGAAGGGCAAGATGGGTAGGCCGGTAAAGTTTTCTCTCAACATACTTCTCAGAGAACATTTTTAATGCAGCCTCGTGAAAGTGAGGGTGTTTGTGTTGATCTATGGGCTATTACTGTAGTGCAGAGCTAATTTAAAGTGCATTACTCTGACAGAGACTCTAGTTCAGTGTGAAGCCCCTCCTGGCTTTAGTCGTAAATCTGCTAAAAAAAGTTCCGGCAACTTCCACACTGGCACAGTGATGCTAGGGATTACTATAGGGATTGTTATAAGGGGAGAATATGCACCATACATCGTGTAACTGAATGTGTTGGAAACACAAATGTTCATGTGTCAGCAGATTGTATTTAAATTCTCACTTAGATCCCTTTTTACAATCAAAAAATCCTGGCCCAATGTTAGTCAGTGACTCGTCATCTATACATCTTTTATGATTAATTTTCTCTGGCTGAAGTTGATTAGTAAAAATTGTATGTTTAAGAGTGTGCTTATTACTGTGCTTGTTTCATGTGACTGATATAATAATGTGATGTCTCAGTTGTGGGTTTGGATCTCTGGAGTCTCTATCCACAGATCAGGGAAGTCTATCGTCATTGGCGCCTGGAAGTAAATTTCCCATCCTTCCAGGCTTACATGGAAAATAGTAATACTGCAAATAACCACTTGTGTAAATCTTCTATTTTCCCAGGCCTAGTCTGGTTGTAATGCGTTTTTTTGTTGAAAATATTATTTAGCAGAAGCGGTCAGTGACATAAACTGAGACCAAAAAATATGCTCATAATAGCCAAGTCATGAGCAAGCCATTTCCCATCCTCTGTGGTAAAAAGTGAGGTCAGTCACTTTACGCAAGGAGTTTTTTCAGTCCTGAGTCAGCAGTAATGCTGTTTAGCAAAATCTGGAAAGACACACAAGAGAAGGAGTTTGCATGTTTGATCCACATGTCCCAAAGCCCAAAACAACACGAGCCACAAAAAGCTGAGACTGTTTGTATTTTATGGTGTTTAACAGCTCCCTTCCTCCTGTTTTATTCTTATGGATTGAAAATGGGAAAGTGGTCTTTCAAACTTTTTTATCTAATAAATGCCATAGTTTGTACAAAACACAATGACATGATTTCCATCGGGCCCATCACATAATGAAAAGTGTTTCGCCAGCCACGCTGAAAGTTGTTGAGAACAAAGACTTGCATGTGTTTCTGATGAATCCAATTATTGACATTTTTGGAAAGAGGCAAATTTTTCCAAATTTTTTTGTGGGCTTCATGTTGCACCAATTACTGCTCATTACTTTATCCACATTTGCCTAATGTTCTAAATCAGCAGTCTGCCACACAAAAAGTCCTATCACTGCCATCTCTTGAGGTCTTCATACTTTCATTTAATCTTTTTTCTTCTCTGTCTGCAGACAGACAATGAGAGATCTCTGCCATTTCTCATTAATCTAAGCATAGCCTTCTGTAGGCGAGTGCTGAGCCGTGACGTGCGGTTGGTTGCATGTTGACCTTGGCACATTGACAAGCACACGTTGAGCATGTGGCCTCGTCGCTGCATCACGTCTGTTGTTCTCCCTCTATAATGGAATTACGAGCACCAAGGGAAAAAAAAGGACACAGTCATCAGTTTCTGGGCCAAGCAGCTTTATTCGGCCATTTAGGCAAGTCCTGGGGGTTTGGTTCGCGGGCTGCCGAGCACTGCCTGCCAGCGCATGCACAAACAGACACTCGGTCGCTCGGAAACACTCAGCCGTGGAATTTCCTGCCGGTCTCCCAGGAATGAAGCGCTGGGAGCACAATTTAGGGGATTTGCTTGGGCTTTGCTCTGCAAACGTCTGTTTTGGGAAACACTTAGTTGATCCTCTGTGCATGGTGTGCTAACTGGTGTGCTAACTTCACTGACAAACCATGTGATATCCAAATTCCAGTGTTTTGAAGGTATGAACATGATAAAGCCGCTCGATTTCCCCTCTGGTTACATACATGACCGTCCTGTTTGTTTGTGTGCTCAGGGGTTTCCTGGTGACTTTGGAGAGAGGGGACCTCCTGGCCCTGATGGGAACCCAGTAAGTGAAATTATGTAGATTAATGCACAATTTACTAACTCTTGGCACAGTACAAATCTTTAAAAATTACACACAACTGAGATTTCACCAGGTTTCAGATGTAATGTAGCACATGTCATATACAAATGCAGTACAGTGTGCTTTACAAGAAATTAAAAAATTCACTCATGAAGGGAGATGCAAAAGTAGACACATTACACAGTTACAGAGTCGGAGCTTACTTGCACATTGTTTTACAGCACGACTGACTGTGAGGCAGGTCTGTGCAGTCATTCAGTAGCTCACTCACTCATCGTAATCCATACTGATACATATATGAGGGCAGCATCAGCAGTTTCACTTGCCTCTCCTTTACTTTAGTTTGACCCTCACTGCTCATGATTGACAGGGTCAGTGTTAGATTGTGATTGGCTGACCTCTGAAAGCCTCCTCCAGACCTCATTTCCTCTGCCTCCAGAGGGAAGAGGGGGGTGCTCCATTTGGCTGAATTCATCTCTTTTCATTCATAGAGGAATAGAGGAGGCGACAGGAAGGCCACACTGGGCTGAGTGTCATCCATCTGTCCATTGGATGCGTAGCTTGGAGAGGATGTAGGCATGGCATGTGGCTGCGGGGTAGATCATTTGGAACAAGTCGGTCTGTGTGTCAAGTGCCAAGTGCTCACTCACTATGCTAAAATGAGTGGAGAAACACATTACTCAGGATAGTGAGGGAGGAAAACACTAGTAAACAAACAAAATATAGAAACGTTCAAACGTTTGCTATCATGTGTATCCTCCCCCTGCATCTCTACACCTCTGTCTGACTGTGTGCTTGTGTTGCATCTCTTCTTTATCCCTCTTTCTTTGTCCTCTCCCTTCCTCTTAGGGTGAACTGGGATCTCCTGGCCCATGTGGAGTCCCTGGTCTTATCGTGAGTGTTCTTGTGTCCTTCTCACTGATTTTATAACTTTATGTTTTGTGATTTTAAACACTTTGGTACCTTGTTGTTTTATACATATATTGTGTTTTCTTTCTCTTTAGGTCCCTCTTTATATCTATTATATAAAAGCATTTGATTCCTTACTCACTATTCTTATATCTCTTCCACATCTTTCTGTTGAGCCATTTAGCTCAGAAAGTATGTGTATGTGTTTGTTGTGCATTATGAGCATCGGTCCTTAAGACTTAAGTATTCTGGACATTCAGCGTTGTAAGTACTGTATGTGTTTTGTGTGTGTTGATGTGTGCAGGGAGACATGGGCCCTGTCGGAATAATGGGCTTACCAGGAGCGCCAGGACTCAAGGTAAATTATGCGGTTTTATACAAATGTCTGTCTGGTTTTGGTATGGATCCATCATAAATAGGGTATATTTTGGCAATTTGATTGGTTAACCAGAATTTCTCCAAGTAGCTGTTGAGCTCACTTTGACGAGACAAAGTGAAGAGTGGTTGGTGATTAAAATGTTCCACGGCCTGAATGTGTAAACCTTAGTGAACAGGGAAACGCCAGGACTGCTCATTAATCATGTTGAATCGTTAATCATGTTTTCTTTTGTTTTCTTTTTTAAATTGTGCTTCCAAGGGAGTACCTGGAAACCCAGGGGAACCAGGACTGAAAGGTGATAAGGTGATCTGCATACGTCTTTCTCACTACTAACCTACTATATACAAGAATGCTATAGACGACAAATCACAAAATTTGTATTTCTGACTCCTGAGAAAGCTAACAGATAATACAAAGCTATTATGCCAACTTGTGTAACCAAGCACTCCTGTGGAGCATGTTGAATGAATTTTTGAATTTTTTTTCATGTTGCTTTGTGTTTTCTCAGGGGGATGTTGGCTTACCAGGAGAGCCAGGGGAGTGTGGATTCCAAGGGGACAAGGTAAGTGTATGTTTGTTTGTGCTCAGGTGGCACGATGGGCCATCCAGAAATAATAGGATCAGTTGTTTAATGCATGGCTTCTCCTATCTTCACGTCAAAGTGTCCTTTAGCATGGCATCTCCACCACCATCGATGTGTTTGTGTGTATTGGTTAATGAATGGAAACCGCCTTGTTCTGATCTCTAAAAGCGCTAAGGAAGTGCAGTCCATTTACCATTTCTTTGAATCCTATCATAGAAATGTAGTTGGTGTGTTTCTGTATCCAAGCAGCATTACATTTGTCCTACTTGTCTTGTTGACTTGTTAACAATGAGCTGGCTTTTATTTTACAGGGTACGCGTGGCTCACCTGGGTTGCCGGGTCCTTGTGGAAAACCTGGGCCACAGGTATTTTCTATCTCACATTCAAGAAAAGTTCTGGCATGGAAATCACATACAAAAATGCATGTACATCCCACCCATTACAACATAATTGACTCTACATGTAGACTAGGTAACAGGAGCCAAGTGATGTAGTTCATAGCCTCAGCACAGAGTTGGGATATTTCTGATTAAATTATTAAATTAAAAGTTATTCTGTCATTGGTGATAAGACAGTTTATCTTTACATTGCACAGTATTACTTTATATTGAGATTATACTTATTTCTTTCATTAAGTGATTTATTGTCATGCTTTCTTGCTTGTATGTTCTCAGTGGGTGACTAATAAATGAAATGGGGTACTCTAGTAGTTGTTATGATTCGATTTTTTTTTCCTTAGCTGCATCTGATAAGAATTTTGTTCTGAAAGCATGATGATGTGTTAAAAGGGCAAAGTATGTCTTAGGATGCACTAAAGAAAAAATGCTGCTGCCTTTGAAGAAAATGGATGGAAATCTTCAAATGTATACAAAAGCAAACTTCAGGCACTCATGCATGTAGGAGAACATGCTGCCTTAGCCTTAAGACTAATCCACCAACGTTGGCACTTTTGCGTTATGAAGTGTCCTTAATATTTTGAATACTCTCTGATCTGATTTGAGATTCTAGCATGGAAAACATGCATTTCCATAAAACTTGCATACAGTACATGACCTAGAAATGCACAAAGTGTGAAAAATAAGGTTATATAAGGGTTTCAGGGTTATATAAGATTGTTTTGGTAACATACATGATGTTCCTTGGTCAAACCATTTAGTTAATTTAGCCTATGGCATTTTGTTCAAGTTATTTTGAGGTTTCTGATCTGTGTAATAACTATTAAGTAACTAATTAGATCATTTGTGACAATTCTTAGGGCAAACCTGGTGAAAATGGCCCTGATGGTTTACCTGGCCCTCCTGGCCCAGAGGTAGGATATATTCTATTTACTATTATATTTTGACTATATGCATTATATTTATGTTATTCTATCATTGTTGATACAATGTTGTGTGCCACTGTGTGGTGATGAAGCTGTGGTTCATTTCCTGTCCTTTTCACAGG
The DNA here is from genome assembly GCF_010015445.1 of Perca fluviatilis. NCBI lineage: Eukaryota > Metazoa > Chordata > Actinopteri > Perciformes > Percidae > Perca > Perca fluviatilis. The sequence continues at coordinate 29,556,395 of NC_053117.1, forward strand.
GATTTCCAGGTGACATTGGCCCACCAGGACAAAATGGCCCCGAAGGACCTAAGGTCAGAGTGTCATTAACTCTTTAGATATGAATTTTGAGTGAGTAGAAATAAAGTGAAAGTTCACTCTCTGTGTTTCATCCACAGGGAAAGCAAGGCATCCAAGGTTTGCCAGGTCCAAGAGGAACACCTGGACTTCAGGTGGCATTGACTTATTATATCTTGAAAATGAATAAAAGATTTTTTTTTTTAATTCTCTGACCTTTAGTGACAATTCTTTTGTCAGGGTGATGAGGGACCAGTTGGGCCCACTGGACCCGCTGGACTCGAGGTGAGTGCTGATTGGATAAGCCCTGTGACTCAAAATCAGTAAAAAAAAATAAAAATAACAGTAGAAGTTTAGGATCCACACACAAGTGCACCATGTGTCTCTGCCTAAATGTAGCTTCAGAGAAACAGCTATGACCTGTTATGGACACTAAGTCCTTTGGCTGACTGATGTTTGTATTGTTCTTAAGCTGTTTTGAAAGACTTCCTATTGGACGATGTGTACTCATTACCAGATTGGTCAGCAAATTGCTATGCTCTTTTCTATCATAAAAATCACACACAATCACAAACAAAAGCAACTGTCAAACCAAAATGAATAGTTTGTTTGTGTATATATATATATAAAATATGATATGGCAAATAGGATGGCTTTGAACCATTCTGCAGCATGACTAAAATCCACAGTGACTATCTTGGGTCCAAAAACAAATGTGAAATTGGAGTCATCCCAGGCTAAACAATAGAGTAGACCTTTCCAATGAAACTTTCTAATTTTGCAATGGTTGATTCCAGTCTGCCATCTCCCAAAAGTTAAACCCACAAGTGAATACTGCAAACAAACACAAATGACCCAACGACTTCTGTGAGCAATAAGAAGCCTTTGATGCTGCAAATGGCTCTGTGTTTTATGGATCATTAAGTTGTTTTAAGGGATGCTTTTGTTTTTGGCATCAATTGTTTGGTTTGTTTTGTGCCACGGCCTCTCGAGGGACAGCAGACTCACAGACTGCACCTTTTACAGGAGATACAGAGAGTTTATTGTTTGTTGTGAGGAGCTGCAGTACACTTCTCTGTGTCATTTTTGTTTTCTGTTCAGGGCAGGCCTGGGAGGCAGGGATACCCTGGACTGACAGGCCCAGATGGACTTAAGGTCAGACCCAATAGTCTCACATCCACCGCCGAACCACTGTCATCCTTAAATGAACATCCTCTCCCCGGCTTTCTTTTATCATAGAATAGCATCTGAATATGTGTAAATTAGATGTTAATTATCCGTTACCACAGGGGAATGGTCCTCCAAGCACATTTAAACTGATTTGAACTAAAAATGAAAGGCATGAATACGTTTGTGATATGCTAATTGGCTGCTTTGCTGTAGGGCGAGACCGGGATAACTGGCGAGGTCGGAAAGCTTGGCGAGAGGGTAACGGCTTTTCTCTCCTCTTTCTGCTGATTTCTGTTTGATGCTCACCGTGTGTCTGTTTTGTTCGGATCCCAAAGCTGTGCAGCCTATTGTGAGAAATATAACTTCAATAGAGCTAAGAGAAATAAGAAAAAAAAGTTAAGACCGCACATGTTCTTTCCTTCAGGGTCTACCTGGTTTTGTCGGGCTTGTTGGAGAGACTGGCATCACAGGTGAAAAGGTTAGCATGGTCTCACGTCGTCACACTTTGCTAACATCACAAGTTGTTGCTTACCAACGTCTATTTTAATCTGTGAAATTACTCTCTGTTTATGTAACGTGATTAGTGCTGAAACAAGAAGTCATACACAGCTAATCTTATATAAACTATTTTGTAGACTGAACACTTAATCTTTTAATCTATCAATAAACAATCAATGTTTCCCTAATTGTGGCTTTTGTCTCTCCAGGGGGATCGAGGCAAAACAGGCGCCCCAGGGCCGCCAGGTGACACGGGGCCGATGGTAAGGAGTAAGTCTGGACGCTGTCTCTCGTACCAGGGGGAATTTAGTTGTACTGTACATACGTAAGGGCTGGGGGTGTGATATGTTTGGGGACTGATTCAAGTTAAGAATAAGAATCGATAAGAATCATCTAATAGGCAGATAATATAAGGCCATTCAGTTTTGTCGGAAATCTGTAAAATAAATCATATAGATGTCATTTGAGTAATGTTGTGTCCATCAGGGTCACACTGGTATACCTGGAGTGACGGGGCCACCTGGACTGCAAGGGATTCCAGTAAGTTTACTGTTATCATTGTCCCAGCTGTATGTGCACTGAATGTAAACCAGAGACTACACTGGCCTGTTGTGTGGTTCCCAAACTTTTTCATGTCAAGGACCCCTAAACTGACACAAATTAGACCACGGACCCCTATTCAATAAGATTTTGTCCCAGGGTGCCCCATCTGATAGGATTTTTGCTTTTAGACGTTTTATTACAAAAAGTGTATAAAACCCATCACCAACATAGCCATACATTCTGTCATTGTTTTATTTATGGTTAGAATTATAGGTCCCTCAAGGACCCCTGGGGGTCTCCAGACCCCACTTTGGGAACCACTTACTTAGAAGGCTGTCTCTTGTATCTTAGTTTCCATAGTTTGCTATAGTCAAACTCAAAGACTATTTTTTCACACACATTCAGGGGCCTCTTGGTTCACAGGGATCCATTGGCATCAGAGGACCCAAAGGCAGGAGGGTAAGTGTCTCAAATTGGTTATAATATTATATTCCCATTAGGTGACACATAACTCATGTTTGTTACCAAATAATATGACGCAACAAATCAATTCAGTTCGTTAAATTAGCATCAACGCTCTAGGGATGGCCACTCTGATCCAAACTAAAATATGTCAACAGCTATCTTATGGATCGCCATGACATTTTATCAAGACATTCGTGATCCCCAGCCTCAGCTTACTTTGTGTTCAGTGCTAATTGGCAAATGTTGGCATGCTAACACGGTAAACCAAGATGTTGAACATGCCTGCTAAACATCTGCATGATAGAATTGTCATTGTGAACGCGTTGCCTGTCTGTACTGTTTTAAGTCCTGTTTTATATTTGCTGGTAGGTGTTACCCAAGAAAGATTACATTTTCCTGTATAGGAAATCATGTATTTTTCATCCCCAGCAGCAGCAACAATATTTTATTTGAAATAAAGGGAAGAACTGTGTAACGTTACAGTAGGTAAGATGAGAAAAACAGACCATGAAAGAGCACAAAGCAGAGGAGCTCTAAACTTCACTAATAAAATCCACAGATAATTAAATCTCTTAGAAGTGCTGAGCAAAAACACCACAGCAAGGATTGCTTAGCAAACTTATCCAAAGAAAAGAGACTTAAAACATAAAATAAACATAAATTACTATATACTGTATGTGTACATAGTAACAACAAGTTGATTCTGAACATGTGGTTAACAAGTCAGACATGCTAAGAAGCTCTACAAAACACCCTGAAGTTTCTGTACAGGAAATGTGTGTTGCTGTGTCTGCCATTATTTCAGGATGATTCCTGTGTTCACTGGCTTTTCCATAATTTAGTTTTCTACTTTGGGAAAATAGCCCATAGTTGCACAGCAGGATTATTGGACTGAATGAATAATTGATCTAACATGAATAAGTGGTATAATTAAGACATTTCATTTTGATTGGTTTAACATGGCGTTCCTGACATCACAAGCAGTCACAAATGTAATATTAATAACTATAATAGCTTAAAATTACATTAAGGCTTTGGGAAATAGAATTAATACCAGCACAATTATACTCCAGTCTCCTTATAACACTGTCTGAAATAATTCCCAGTCAACAAGAATTGTGAAAACAACAGTAACAAACTATTCCTGTGCCTAATGATTTGTTATTAAAATTGTGATATAGGGACTGCAGATTAAAATTAGCCTGCATGGCTAAATCTGGCATATTTACATGTTGGATTTTGTGCTCATGTTGATTAATGTGCGTTGTCCCTTTTAAATAAAGAAATCTAAGAACAAAACAAAAAGATAAAAAGAAGATAATAGCTTTATTCCTCAGGGCACACATGTAAAAGATGTGGTCTGAGTGAAAGCAATATGTGCACTGCAGCACAATAAATTAATCATAGGATTCCAAGAAAAGTAGTGACAGCTACTTGGATGTATTGATGTATCCAATCCTGTTACTTCTAGTTTGCTCCTATATCTTGTTATGGTTTTAATTTTTACCGTAAGAGGGTTTAGTCATACTTCAGTCATACTTAAGCATCATGTCACCCATGTCATTCAATTTTGTTTAAAAATTCCTACGTCCCCATCCAAACTGACTGAAACTGTACGTTTTACTGAACTCTTCAGTAAAACGCCTTTAAATTGGTGCACTTTATAAAAAAAAAAAAAAAAAGCATGGGGGAAAGTAAGTAAGTGTCCAGCTAATGTGTCTGTTGGGGTTGAATTAATCTGAAAAACTGATTGTGGAAGGATGGATGGATGGTACATGTCTCTGCACTATAAAACATGTTGTTCTTATAAGTCATATAGTCCATATTGTTTTCCCCTCCAAAAACGTATGTGCTTTTTAAAGATTATTTTGAGTTTAGGTGACAGTGACAGATGACTCCCCTAGTACAATAAAGGTGTGTCTTGATAAGAGAACATTTTAATTGCACTTGAAAAAAGTAACACTATCCCTCTTATGGGCAAATGTAATTCATTATTAGACAAAACGGGTCATTCTATGAACTAGAATGACTTTTTCAGGGAAGTTACCAATTTCAGTTTAATTTTGATGTCTTTGTATAACAACAAAAGTTATTGAAATGCCGGCAGAGAGCGTCTGGGTATCTTACCTGGTAGAGCGTGCGCCCATATAAAGAGGCTTAATCCTCGACGCAGCAGTCACGGGTTCGATTCTGACCCTTTGCTGCATGTCGTTCCCACTCTCTCTCCCCTTTCATGTCTTAAGCTGTCCTATCTAATAAATGCCTAAAATGCCATTACAAAATCTTAAAAAAAGAAGAAAAAAAAAAAGCTAGCACAAAAGGTCAGTTTTTTATGTAATATTTCAAAATACTTGTTTGGATGATCAGAAAGCTTATTAGATGTAATTAATATCTTTACTTCATATTTTAACACATTTCACAATTCTGATAACTGTCATCAATCGTACACAGCCACAAAAAAATATATAATAGTGTCCCTCCTAAGTAAACACATCTACGTTTCAGTCTCTTAACAACAGTCTTGAACAAATCTGTCTGTTATTACCATAGACTGTTAATATTAATAATAATTAATATTTACAGTCTGGTTATTACCAAGCAGCACTGAAAATGTCAAGGCTTTGTATAGGTAGGAGCCGTATTCTGCTTTGACTCGGTTTAAATCACTTTTATATAAGATGCTTACATGAACAACCAGCAAAAGACACAGTCAGTCCTTTAATGTTTTCTGACAGTGAATATTTTGGTTGAATTTTATAGGCGAGGATGAATCAGCTGCAGGATTTGACCTTTTCCCAAGGCGTCTTTACAATAATGGCAGTGTGCAGGCGCTGCCACTGTGTGTGATCGTGGAAAAATGGGGACAAAGTCTACACATTGTGGATAGGGCATGCTTCGGAGCTAATTCACGTCTCTTCTATGTGGGCTAAACCACAATGAAACCAAGAGAACTGCCTCCCAGGCTCCACTCAATAGGGATGACAAAAATGGAGATTAAGAGCCCAAATTCATTGACTTAATATGTTAAACAACGTGTGCCTTAGGTCGGTTAAAGGCCAGATTTGCCCAAGCTTTCCATTAGTGAAAATTTAAATTTTTTTCTACAGGGTCTGAGGGGTCCTGATGGCCCAGTGGGGGAGAAAGGGTCCACTGGAGTAAAGGTGAGCACATGGTCAGAAAGTCAAAGTCGAGAGCGGTTAATAAACCATGTTCAGAGTCTCAGATTTAGTTCCAGTTTGTGGCTCTTTTATTGATAATGTTACTTTACATGCCGAAACTGCCTTAGAGAAATGTCTGTGCTTCAACTTCCTAATTGCACACATCAAATATGTCCCATTGAAAGCTAGGATAAACAAAAGCATGAGAACTTTAACAAGCAACTATTTTTAACATCTGAAGAATCTTTAGAGGACGCTCTCTGTTAGCTGCAAATCTAACAACAGAACCTTAAATCAAAGAGTACTAACATATTGATGGTGCTGGTTGTGCTTGGCAGTGGGGAACATTTTAACTCTAGGGGATTTCAGAGAGCTCAGTTAACTGAGTTGGATGTTTTCTTTGCAGGGCCCTGATGGTCCACCAGGAAAATTGGGCCTCCCCGGGGAGATGGTAGGAAAAATTGAACTACTTTACTTTCCCCTCTTAACAGTAATGACATTATTAGCAGTATTAGCACAATCAGGGTTACATTTGGCCTTTTGAAGTTCTCGAGGAATTAGTATCCAGGATAAATAGAGTGATGTTGATACGCTTGTCCTAGTGAAGAGTACAATAGTCTCATGAACGCATGCACAGAGAAGCATTCATACAGTTTGGTATAAACTGTGTTCTTGATGTTACATAATAATACATAATCATGTAGGATGCACATCTCCATCTGGTACAACTGTGCTGTTGTTTATGGTGCTCCTCCAATCCAATCGAACACACAAGAAAGTGAACTGAGCCCCAGTCTTATGCTGACTGTGCCTGGTTATCCCCTTGTGGTTTTGACATGTTGTTGTAATAACAAACAACACCATTTAAATCTAACTCAATGTTATCCTCTGAGAGTAGAACTTATTTTTCCATGTGTCATTTTGCTGCAGGGAAAGCTTGGCGAGCCAGGTGAAGCTGGGCCTAAGGGATTTCCAGTAAGTGATTGGGGCTAACAGAGGTCTCTTTTAGGTCAGTCTTGATTTTTGGGGTGGACTCATTTTGGGGAACACTGGTGGATGAGTGAGGCGTGTGGCAAACTGTTACTCTAGTGGGTGTTGTTGAATTTCAACATGTGCATGAATACTAGTGTATGTGTTATAATTGGCCGTGCTGTTTTCAGGGTGTTCACGGACCCTCGGGACCTCCAGGGGCCAAAGGAATTGCAGGAGAGCCAGTGAGTTTATTATTTATTTACATTAATTTTGGTTACATATTTGAGAATCAACCCCATTATCAAATACCTTCTATGCTAATGTTTTTTCTCTGTGTTTTTTCACTCCATCTGGTTCAATTATGTAAAAATATGGTTGCAGAAGTTACAGCATATGTTAAAGGAACACGCCGACTTATTGGGACTTTAGCTTATTCACCGTAACCCCCAGAGTTAGACAAGTCGATACATACCCTTCTCATCTCCGTGCGTGCTGTAATGCTGTCTGACGGCTCCAGCATTAGCTTAGCTTAGCACAGATCCTGCAGGTGAATGGTTCCAACTAGTCTACTGCTCCGAATAAGTGACAAAATAATGCCAACATGTTCCTGTTTACATGTTGTGATTTGTCGCATCTGCACAATAAACAAAACACGTAACATGAGACACAGCCGTCTTCTGCAACCGTAAACAAACCGAATATACTCTCAGACAGGCTTGCTGCGAGCATATCACTCCGCCAAGTACTATATTCTTCCGCCCGCAGAATATAGTTCCCGGTTTGTTTTCGGATAGAAGGTGGTGGTGTCTCATGTTACGTTGTTTTTGTACACGCCACTGTACAAATCACAACAGGTAAATAGGAACATGTTGAGCAGTTATTTGTCACTTCGTCGAGCAGTAGGATTACTGGAACCATTCACCTGCCTGTTCTGTGATGGGCTGATGCCGCTGGAGCCGTCAGACAGCCTTACAGCATGCACGGAGATGAGAAGGGTATGTATCGACTTGTCTAACTCTGGGGGTTACGGTGAATAAGCTAAATTCCCAATAAGTTGGCGTGTTCCTTTATAGGCAGACACCATAGTATCTCATTATGTATAATGACCTGTGGCTCTCCAGCACCTACTGTGATCTATTCTTTCTTCTTTCCCTTTGCATACAAACACTGATTTTCCCCTTTTATTCAGTGCTTCCTAGAAACCCTATATCCTGGTCAAAAAGCCCTTTACAACCTAATCCTCTCTCTCTCATTCTGTCCAAGTCTCACAGACACAAGCAGAGTAGTCAATCCGAGACAATTTGATTTACAGCATTCCCTTCCTGGAAAGGCAGCTTTATTGTAGCCTGAATGGGTCTCTATAACAGCAGGCCTGTTTCCATCATTTACAGAATCTTTGGCTCAGTGTTTTGAAGGCTCTTAGCCCTGCAGATTAACTTATCTCCACAAATCCACACTTTCTGCCTGATTCTTATTTCTTTTCACATTTTCCTCCTTTACTGTCACTTTCAGAAGCATTTGTCCAAGATTAGAAAGTACTCCTAACCTTTTTATTGGTGCTTTTGTTTTGTCGCTGCAGGGACCAACAGGGCCACCAGGAACGATTGGGCCACTGGGGGAGATGGGGCCGAGGGTGAGTTTGATCACACAGCTGGTGTAAACTCCTACTGACTTTTACGTTAGCACAGAATACTAAAGGCTGTAATTGTTGTTGACAGGGGCTGCCAGGGAAGGATGGAGAGAGAGGACTGTCTGGTGAACCTGGAGAGAAGGTGAAGATGATGATATGCTGTTGATTATTGAGATATCGGGCTGGTGAAAGTGTACCTGTGATTGTGTTTCACACCATGAACATGTGTGTGAGATGATGACATCACAATAGCCTTTTCTGCAGGAAATGGTTATGCCATTTGGGGGGGGCGGGGGTCAAAGAAGAAAAGAACGCACAGAAATTATGTTTTGTACAGAAATTATTAGCAGGATTATTTGTTACTGGCATTGGGAGAGTGATATGTAACTACTGTTTACTAAGCAGGTTGGCTTAGAAGTTAGGTACCTAACTAACAAGATAGCTAAGTTAAATTGCATGAAGGTTCATGAAACTAGGTATGTGACCAAAACTGTATAAACTACTTACGTGTGGCTGTGGTATGCCTTAAAGTGCTCATATTATGCTTTCTGGCTTTTTCCCTTTCCTTTATTGTGTTATTTTTTTGTGTGTGTGCATGTAATAGGTTTACAAAGTGAAAAAGCCCAAAGTCCCCCTTAAAGGGAGTTTACCATCTCCCACACAAATGTTTTTTTCATGAACTGCTCCAAACAGCTCTATTGTAGTCTGGCATTTACTTTCGTGACAAATGCTGCGTCACTAGGTAACGCACGTTATAATGTTCACCTAGCTGCTAGTGTGGCACGTCCTCAAACTAAGTTAGTTAGAGCAGAGGCACGAAGAGTTCAGATAGTTGTATCGCCACGTCCAGGAGACAGTGCAGAATTAAAACGTTACGTTTGAAACACTTTGTTAAAATTGAAATAACTTACCCTGCAACGTCTTGCTCCAGTCTAGGTTGTACGGCTGAGCCAAAGTCATAGGTTACCAGCTGAAGCGGTATGTTTTGGATCACACTAGCTTGATGGTCAGGCCCTGCCCTACTCTGCTTCTGACTGGCTAGTAGTCCTTACCTAGGTATTGCGCATGTGCGACTCCAAACAAAGATGGAACAGAAGTGAAATGCCTCACTCGGTAGCTAAAGCAGAGAGCTCAACACCCAGGATGAAAAGAGGAGTTGCAGAAATGTGCAGTACTACAAAAAGTCGGTGTTTTTTGAAAATTAAACCATGTAAAACTATTCTGGTAAAACATCTAAATGCAATTATGAACCTGAAAATTAGCATAATATGAGCTCTTTAATGCCATTCGCCCACTGCTTCTACTTACCTAGGCATTGGAACTCCTATTAGCAGTTGTATTGGAAACAAAACAGGTAATCAGAAATCAACTTCTCCAGTTTTGCAATTGCCTGAAATCTTGGCAATGTAAAACTGAGAAAGGTTATTCTTACCTACCTATGTGGAAATCAAATAAAAACTACAAAATGTGATTAATGTGCTTACTAATAAAAAAAATGTTACTCAAAAAACAACCATGGTGGAAGCAAAGGCTATACATCAAGAGATGTCATTGGTGAACACTTCACCAATGACATAACCATCATGCTTCTTTTTCCTGACAGGGTGCAATCGGTCTACCTGGCAACATCGGGGAGCAGGGTTTGATTGGCCAGAGAGTGAGTATCCCATGTTTTCTTTCTGTAGAGTCTTCATGAGTTAAAGTGCACTTGATTTATTTCGGCAAGCCCTCAAAAATATGTAAGTAGATATGTAACCTGCAACACAGAGTAAACCAAGTGGTTCCTTTCTTTTTCAAATTGTACTTAAATACAGTTTTGCCAATTTGCCAGTTTGGCTTGCTACGCATTTGTTTTTGTTTCATGTGATCACTGTCCTCATAACACTGAAATATATTGCAGCCATAATATCTTTATGATGTGTCTATCAGGGTGAGCCAGGCATTGATGGGGACCCTGGACAGAGTGGATCTGATGGAGCCAAGGCAAGTTAAAAAATATAAGACATACTGTAACTTAAAATTTGATTTATTCATAACTTTAACAAGCCAAATGGTTTTTTTAGTGTGAAGGCCCACAGTAAATGTAAAACATTGCTTCAAGACTTTGGCCTGTAATCAAATTGCTGTCAATAACTATGGATTAATTCTCTCCTGATTCCTATATGTCTGTGAACCCAGCGAACTCTCCAGTTTACTGTAGCAGCTTATTGTAATTAGGGCCAGTCGTCTATTGTTTGTGAGGTATTGGCCTTTGTACAGTTGGAGCCGCATTGTGTTGGCGCTTAGTGAAACAGATAGTGGGGCTATTTTAAAAGCTCTAAATTCTGGCAAGTACTGTGACAGAAAAACAAGATGGAGAGCACAGAGTGTCCGCCTATTCAGCAGAACCAGACTACTGAATGTATGGCTGACAGACCCACAAACACTGTTTGGCTTAGAGAAAGTGGTAAACTGTGAGCACAGAGAACACTGAGGATTAGAATAGACTCAACCTGAGAGTCTGTTCAGCTCTACAGGACGTTTTCTGTTAGTTTGGAGAGTAAACTACTTTGAGGGGTGCTTGGCCACAGTGCAGCTCATTGATGGAAAAGGGCAGCTCAAAAGGGATTTGCAGCTTGTGTTGTTAACTATTAGGGAAATGAAAATCAGTGCATTGTCATGGTTCATTGTTTTATTACTCTGTGCAATTTAAAATAGAAATTCAACAAATAATTGGAGGATTTTAACATTATTTTGACTGCCTCCTCTCAGCAGTCTGTAGCTAATTCAATACCTAATTCTTGTTTCCAGGCATAGTGTCAAGTGGGTCTTACCAAATAGCAAAATCCTGTTTTACTGTATATCTGCATTATCAGCTGCTTCAGAGAGAAGCCATATTTGTTTATTGGGATCGTATCATTAGGCTGCCTAGGTTAAGCAGGGTGACCAGGAAATGGGGAGAAAGAGGGAGAACAAGTTGAAGAAACAAGGTGGATTTTGGATACAGGACTTGAAATACAGCAGAGGCTACTGAGAATTTAATGTGAAGTCAAAACTAAAACCATATCTTAACAGAAAATCGAACTACAGGTTTGTCTGTGTGTTGTATACTTCATGCTGTTCACTAGAATATTCAGTAGGTGGGACCACATTGCGCTGGTCTTTATCCTGTCTTCCCGACAGGTGTTTCTCAGCTTCTGTATGGAATTATCTTTCTACTTCTGCTCCTTTTAGTCATGCATTCATGTTCCAAAGGGCTGAATTCTCTGTCCAGTCTTGTTTTTTTTATTCAAATATTTCCACTTGGACAGACCATTATCCTTTTGGGTCTTGTTTCCTACTCTTGTGTTACACAGACGGGCCTTGCTATACATTTCCCTTGAACTAATCTATGTCAGTTGGACATGTTAGCCGTATACAAAACTGCTTGTCTGCTATGAAGTGTTGTTTGGCCAACATTCTTTTTTTTCCATCTTAGAAATATTTCCAAACTACAGCTTGTTGTGTCTCACTAATAAATGCTTTTGTCTAACACTGTCTAAACTACTGTAACTCTCTGTTTACATGTCTAAGCTGCCACTGTATGAACTGCAGCTAGTTCAGAATGCTGCATCAAGACTTTTATGTGAAGCCTGCTGTAGAGCTCAGATCTCCACTGGTCTGGCCTCATGTCTTTGCGGCGCGTGAATACTAGATCACATTTAAGTTTTTATTCACAACCTACTGCTGCTGCTCAAATTGGTAGACTCTTAACACCATACTCGACAGGCAGGACTCTACAATCATCGGATCAGGCCTTTACTGACTGTTCCACTATCAAAATTCATGGGGGAATATGGGGGGCCGAGCTCCGTTGCTTCATCGTTGTGGAACCCCAGGCTTTGCAATAACCTTTCTGCAGACAGTGGGCCAGTTGATAATGTGGAATATCATGGAAACCTGAAGCACAGACAGACCTTACATTGATATATTACATTTAGTGAAGGTTGTTTGTCATTTATGTATTTACTATTTTTGACTTGTGAACAGTTTTTATTAGATATAAATAATGATTGTTACAGTCTGAATATTTTATTTAACAGGCCAAAATCCTGGCTATGCTACCGCAACTCTGCGATCACCTTTTTAACTGGACTTGTACTACTCTTCTCAGGGGGACAAGGGGGATGCTGGTCAAGAAGGCACTATAGGAGACAGGGGGGAAATCGGTGTAAAAGGAAAAGAAGGACCTCTTGGATCTCCCGGACTGGTTGGTGTAAGGGTGAGTGTCTCAGCAGCCAACTCCAAATTTAATTCAATTCCCAAACAAAGACGGTTCTTTTTTGTCAACTTACAACCCTGTTCGATTTTCTTCTACCAGGGTCAGGAGGGTAAACCTGGCAAAATTGGTGAAAGAGGAAAACTAGGAGAAAAGGTTTGTCAGTTCGCTTACTTTGGGCTTCAGTAGACCTTTTACTCTGGGATGTCTCTCAATTTACTGCCTTGTACAAGTGGTTCTCTGCTGCAGTGGTCCGTAACCTACATACGCTTGACATTGGAAGTGCTCATCAAATTGACTTTCAGTGTTAAATGTTTGAATTGTCAAACTACCCATACAACTGTTTGGGGAAGTTTGCACTCTCACTGCATACCTGATCATTGATGGCCTCTCTCCAGGGGAGCAAGGGTCACCAAGGCCACCTGGGTGAGACGGGGTCAATTGGTGAGCAGGGAGTAATGGGGTTTGTCGGACAGAAGGGGACGAGAGGAACCATCGGGCCAGTGGTAAGACATCCACAGATGGTTTAAAGGACTTGCTTGGTTGTTGGTGGATGTGTGCTAAATACATACATTTCCCCAGGGTGCCCCGGGGAGAATGGGCCAACAAGGAGATCCAGGCATATCAGGTTACGAGGTAAGCACAGTGATGACATAATGCAATTTCATTGCAGGATGTTATGAAAGTGAGGGGCCTACAGCACTTCCAAAACCTTACAAAAGGCTTTAATCTAACTGTCTATTCATAAATGTTAAAAACAGTGACAATCAACATTATTAAGCATTTAAAAGAAAGGCCTTCTTTCTCTATTTATATTTAATTTATTGTATGGAAAGAAAGCTTTTTATATTTCTATTTTTATGCCACATAGTAGTCTATGCACAATATAATCAGGGGTGTGTAGGTAAAAAAACAAATACAAGTAGGTTGCCTTGTTGACAGGTCAGGTACGTTACCTGATGAAGATGTAGGGCCTTGTTTTAACGATCTGAAACGCAAGTATCAAATGTGAAACGCAAGTAGCTTTGTGGGCGGATCTCGGGCGCTGTTGCTATTATACCGGCGGGATAAATGACTCTTGCGACCGACGCAAATCTAAAATGGGTTGGTCTGAAGTAGCTAGGTGTGGTTTGGGCGTATCGTGCAATAAACCAATGAGAGCATCATCTCACATTCCCTTTAAGAGCAGGCGCGCTTGTTCCATGGCGGATTGCTATTATGACGGCGGATTTGCCTGGCGCACGCCAGCGGGAGCTGTCCGGGATGCGGCAAAGTAATAAATGCCCGTCTTGAGCGGGTGGCGATGTTGCTGCAGCCTCTCGGGCGCATATCATCAAGTCTGGAGAGGATTGCTGCAGCCATGGAGCGTGGGCCTCCAAACGCACCACCTGCTCCTGTTGTGCCCCTTCCTCCTCCCCCCACTCCATCTCCGTCTACTCCAGGAGCGCATTGCCACTCCCGGACCAGATCCCACCGGAGTGTCCAATCCCACCATAGTTCAACATCACGTCTCCTTAAAACCCTCAGAGCCCTACGGGATCATCCACGACGTCACACGGCACCTCCAATTAATATTTAGATTATTTAATGAAACTTTTATCGATCTTCTTACCGTTTTTTCCAGCTAGAAGCTAAGAAGCTAGCCGTCATGGGGGTGTCTTTGTTGTCTTCGTAGCCTTTGCAGAAGGTTTTCTATCCAGCCTGGAACTTGTGCCTTTTTTCAGAGTTGTTCAGCAATAAATCCAAACTTACATCCAAGATTTATCCACTCGATGTCCGTAATTTATCAATTTTCCATCATTTCTGCCGCTAGCTCTGTGCTATCGGCTGCTACAGTCTAGTATAAATCTCCCATGATGCTTTGCAAGACTGTTTTGACGTTTTTCAACCAATGGGAAGGCAGGTCCATCACACAAAGAGTATATAGTCGAAAAGAGAGTTCACTCCAGGAAATAGGAGCGAGAACAAAGAGTAAAGTGAAGAAGAGATAACTACGGTCTATGACCGTTCTACAGAGAAGAATGGCGTCACTGTTTAGATATTTGGGATACATTTGGGCCTTTTTTGAAGAAATGTAAATAGTTTGTCATTTATGTGAGTTATAATGTTCATTATGTTTATTTTTGCACTGGATGACTCCAAATATATAGGATAACTGTTTTAGACAACACAAATGCTTGCTGTGTGTGTGTATCAACATACATTTGAACATTATTATTTTGATTATTGGCAAAAGCGTCTTGACTTTCTTTGAAAAATTTTATATATTTTGTCAACTATATAAGTTATAATGTTTATTTCTTCACAGTTTGACACCCAAGACATATGGGAACTGATTTAGACAGGAGATTGGCTTAGCTTTTATTGTTCTGTGTGTGATATCAATAAATATCTGTGAGATTCATTTTCCGTTTTATTTATATATTTGTTTTTAAGGTCATACAACCTTTTTTTACTTTCAATTGACCTCACTACAGCTCAAATATTCTAATAGCCCAGTTTTTCCTGAAAGAAATGATGTACATTGATTGACTATAGACAACAGGGTTGATGTTTTACAAGCTTTTTTAGAAAATAAAACCAGACGGAAAAGGAATTGTAAAAATGGCCTTAGGTTCCTGGACGTTAAGTCCTCTAATATTTCCTCATTTATGTCATCAACACATCCATGATTCATGGAAATGTTGTATAAAACACAACAAGCCACAAAGAATGCTGCGACTTTTTGAGGACTGTACTGTAAGTGTCTCCTGACCTATCCAAACACCTGAAGCGCATTTTCAGGAATATTTTTCCTTGTAATTATGTATGGTTTTAGACTTTAGACTAGCGCCACTGACTTTAGACCAGATTTTTCCTGGTCTGTGGTGGAATTGTTTTCTGAAACAGCGAAATAGCACCAGGGAACGTTTGCGCCTGAACATGCCTCCTCTTTTCGCTGAACCGCCCCCCCGGGAGCGCAAATACATTCCCTAATTTACCGACGTGCGTCTGTGGAGGGAAAAGTCCGCTGTGCGTCGGGTGCAAAATAGGAATGATACATGCGTCGGTGTACAAAGGCAATTGCGCTGAGTGCAAGATAGGGCCCACAATGTGAAAACATCATAGCTGTTTTCAGTGAATCAGTTTGGGGTCCATTTAGTGTGTGGGATTTTCTCTTGATATTATTTCTAAATTTTTACACCAAGAAATGCTTAGTTACTCACAACCAAGCCTGGATTGATTTTTGTAAGGTGTTTCATCAGGGTTTATATTTCATACAGAACATTATTGAATGACACTATTGGCTTGCGAGTAGATACTGTGCTTGCATTGTTCTGGTGTTGATGAATCACAGGCTGAATCTCATTTGTTGGTATTTTGTTCTTCCTCTTCACTCCACAGTCGGGGGAATCCTCTACTCTATTGTGTAGTTCTGTCTGTCTGTCTGTGTGATAAATACACCAGGGTTACAATTTAATTATCTTGATTAATGGCATTGTGGATAGAGGTATAACCTTATAATTTTTTAATGATTTTTTTGTCTTATCTTTGACCAATACAAGGCAAAAAGTAGACATCAAAACAACTTATTAATGTTCTCTGGAGGCCATACAAACAAATAAAAGCAAACAAATAGTGATGATAGAGTGATGCAGCATTTTCTAGCAAGCCTTTTATGCTAGCAGCTACCTATATGTACCTCTCTTCTAACTACCCATACCAACGAAGAAGACGTGCCAGTTAAAGGATTGGGGTGGTGAAGAAGCTTTTCATTTTTTTAAAACAAACTTTCTCTTATTGCTTGTACAAAACTGATGATGAATAGCAATCTTACTGGTCATTACCTGTGTATGCACATAGTAGATTGAGGATAAAAAATTGTTCATTGCAGATTTAAGACGACTGTAGAGTGTGTAATCAAATTGCTGACACACATAACTACAACTTGACTAATGAATCACAAAATTGCATTCTCCATGGCAATAAAAGATGAAGCGATGACCTGGACTACCTCACCTCCATGTGTTTCTCTACATCACAAACGTAATATTTCACACAGTAAATTGGGGGTGAAGGTTACAGTCACAAACTCTTTTTTTGTTATAGGGTCACATGGGAATGCAGGGCCCCCTGGGACCTCCTGGGCCAAAAGGTGAAAAGGTACATTACCACATTTACATGCTGTCCCTAATAGCTGTCTGCACTTTGATTGTGTCTAGATCTCTGCAGGCCTGTAATGGTTGCATTATTTAACAATGTAAAACTATCAGGCAACTCGTTGTCTTAGTGGTCCGTTTTTGCATTGGTACTTCAGTTGTGTCCCTAATTAGTGCATCCTCTGTCTGTCTTGTTGTCCTTCCAGTATTCCTAAAGTCACCCTAATTAGATCTAATAGATCCATGATGTGAACTAGGACACATTCAATTAACTCAGTGCTGTCAAATGCATATAATTAGCCAAGCAACTGGTCTGCTTATGATTTGGGGCATATTAGCTACATCATTTGTGTTTATTTGACATAACAGCACACAATAGAACACACTGCACTAGAGTTTAGTGAGGCGCTAATTCACATTTTTTGTAGTCCCTGGGCAGGAGCCATCTGGGATGTGGATATTTGTTATTTTCTCTTTGCCAATATCCACAAAATAATGGCTGTGCTTGCTTTCTAATTAAAACAGTTTCATGCTATCACACGGGTCGTTGAAATATGTATGATTGTCAATTGATAGAGCCAGGTAACCCTGGCACTAAAACATGCTGCGGATAAATACAGATCTTTATCACAGGTATATTAAAAGCATGGATGCTACATTATATTGCTTGCATTCCTGTAAGTGTCAGTTTTGCTCGGCCCCTGGCCATCACTAATTATTATTATTCTTTTAGATGCCTGTTGGGCTCTTCATTTATGTATTTTATTTGACACATGCACCACACATGACTATTAAAATCATACACACATCCGTGGTTATTGTTTAATGATTCCCATAGACCCTGAAACAGACATTGGCTCCATTTATGTGAAATGGGATCATTCTGGCTAATAGCGCATGAAATGATTTGCCATTCATAAAGAGAATTTCCATTGTTGTACTCTTTCAACCAAAACATGCATTGGTTTTGCACAGACCATTGGGTTTCAAGGGAAACTCCATTGATTGTGGTTGTTTGTCTGTGTCTATATATCGCTTGTTTAGGGTGAACAGGGAGACGACAGCAAGGTAGAAGGTCAGCCAGGTCCCCAAGGTGACAGAGTGAGTTTCTTACACCTACCCGTTTGTCCTGTGTCGTTTGTTAGTGGTGGTCGGGATTGTTTCATCATTTTGTTTCCATGTGAACCCAGGGTCCTCCTGGAAACAGAGGAGAGAGAGGAGAGCCAGGTGACCTCGGACACATTGTAAGTCACTTTAGAAAACCAGCACATTGTTTGCTCTGTTCTTCAGGTATAGTGTCAATTAGGTTTAAGTGATGTTCTTTAGATTGAAATGCAGAAAATTATGTTTTTCAGGGTCAAATAGGTGTTGATGGAAAGAGAGGTGAAGCTGGTGCCCCAGGGCTTCCTGTAAGTATCTTATTTATGTCTCTTAAAATGTAAAACTCCGATGTATAGACAGGTTGTCAAATTGTCCAAACACAATCGGTGTAATTCAAATCAAACAGTAATGATCGTTTTAGGGACATCCTGGGCCAAAGGGACAAGCAGGGCTGAAAGGATCCAAAGGTGACCAAGTAAGGACATAAAAATAGTGGCATGATTGTTTTTTTGTATTAGAAAACTCAATTACTTCACGCAATATTATTGGACTGTATTTTCTGCCGTGCAACCATGTCAGAACTGTGGAACATGAACTCTTTATGCGCCAGGGTCAGATAGGAAAATCAGGGGCGAGAGGCACATCTGGGACCAAAGGACCACCAGTGAGTTGGATGCATTACTTGTCTTACTATAAAATCAGACATAACTCACAGTCGAGCTACATGATACTATTTAAAACCAATGCAAGCTTTGACGTAAACATTTCCGATTGTCTTTTCCAAGGGTCCAGAGGGTCCTCTTGGCCCACGGGGAGTTGTTGGCAGGGAGGGAATTGAGGGCCTACCTGGCATGGATGGGCTGCCTGGTAAAGATGGAAATAAAGGTGTCAAGGTGAGGACGCTGTCAGTGGTGCACCGGTCAAATACAAAATCCAACGATCCCAAAACCAGCTCTCATTATTGTTCACCAACCATATTGTGTGTTTAGGGGGAGCAGGGAGAAGATGGAGAAGTGGGCTTACCTGGCAAACCTGGGCAGCAGGGTACAACTGGTGTGACAGGGCTTCCTGGAAGTCAAGGCTCCTTTGGACAAAAGGTAAGAATAATGGGTGGACAATTTGTAATGTTTCTTCTTCACTTAACTTGCTTGAGCTTAGAGAGTAAGCTTAGAAAGTCTTGATCTTATTCACAAAGAACTTAATGTTAGTCTATAGCACAAGCTCTTTTTATATCTCAAAATGCGGGCAATTTTATTGCCAATATCAAGTGGAAATTGCCAGCTCAGCTTTAATCTGCCAGGGTTGTCTCCCTTGGCGCCACAGTGCTGCCTTAATGTTTGGAGTGTTTTCTGATCTCAAATGCCAAACTCTGCATAGAGTATTTAAACCACATCTCTAAAGACCTCATATTCAAATAAATACTTTTAGGAAGTTAGTGTTGTAAATATTATATGAGTTGGCACGGTCTTAATTTGCATGGCTTTGCCAATATAAGATTAAATTCACATGTGCATGACTGTGAGCAACACAGAGGCTTTATTTGTTGATATCAGGCAATTTGTCACCTCACTGCTCATGGTTAGGGAATAAAGTTGCATTCTGATTTGGTCATATGTTGGTCATCTACACCCAAACATTTATTGGATTTGGACAGTTTGTTATAAGGTAAACTGTAGTTCTACTGCATCTTGTGATAATGAAACTTTCAAAACAGATTTTAAGGGTCACCATAGTCATGTAGGGGAAAAGGCACCAGCACAGTTGAGATCCGGGTTCAGTTCTTTGCAGTGGTGCTTCCTACTAAATGCAATTAGAAGTGTCTGTTGGTGGGAAGCCAGTGAGGGACCATATGGCTTCTATTGGTCTGTTTGGGTGTCTGTTCAGAGGTTACTGGGTGGAATGTGTGGAGGAGGTGCATGTGTTTACGTGTGTTTGTGTGTGTTCTCCAGGGTGAGAGGGGTCTTCCAGGCCAAACTGGTGCATCAGGGGAAAAAGGCTGGATCGGCGGGATGGGATTGCCAGGAAAAAGAGGCGACCAGGGACTTAAAGGGCAACCAGTGAGCACTGATTTGTCAAATACATTTACTTTACATGACAACTTTTTTGCTTGTTCAGTGATGAAGATTACCATACTTTCTGCCCTTTGTTTACCAGGGGGATACTGGTGAACAAGGATTTCCAGGGGTGTTGGGCCTGTTTGGACCAAAGGTATGTGTGCACCTATCAAGCTCCATTCACAACCAAAATGATGACTGTCAGACCTATAAGGTTA
The DNA here is from genome assembly GCF_010015445.1 of Perca fluviatilis. Taxonomy (NCBI): domain Eukaryota; kingdom Metazoa; phylum Chordata; class Actinopteri; order Perciformes; family Percidae; genus Perca; species Perca fluviatilis. The sequence goes on from NC_053117.1 coordinate 29,576,616, forward strand.
AAGTTTTCCAGCCTGAACAAAGTTCTTATCTCTTAGGCCAGACTAATGATATAACTCTGAGAAAGGTAAAATGACCCAAAAAGTCATTTCTGGGTTTAACTCACCTTTTGGTTGAAGTACTTTTGTGAAGTTTGAATGTCTAAAATTATCTGGAGGTACATTACATTATATTGTCTTCAGTAAAAAATGTATATAAAAGCTGTTATGTATTACTGTAACATGCCCCAGGATGACATCTGCTACACCATAAGTCTGCTTTACTTACAGCACTGCTGCACTATAGATTATTGCCAGCTGAAGAAACAGAACAGGCTTTCCTGGAGTCTCACTCTTTAATTTAAAACCCTGAGGGTGATCTTGGATATTTTCCTACTGCGGGAGTTGAACGAGAGTGTGAAGCAGATGAGCTTTGTGTCAGGTTTCAGTGGAGTTTAGAGTAATTGTTCTAACTCGGAAGTAATGAATAAGGATAATCAGAGTTAAGTCATCAGATCAAAGTGCAGGCTCTGAAACAAAGTGTTCAAACATCTCAAGTCCTGGAGTGATGTTATATGGCTGTAATCGCGTAACGGCAACAATACTGACCTATTTCCAAATAAGAGGAGAGATGAAGTTGTTTACAGTAGTTTCTTATCAAACTTTTCCACTTGGAATTATTACATTAATCAAACTTCAGATGTGAGTTTCTGTTATGGTACTATTGTGTGGTACTGTGCTCTATTTTAGCATTTAAGATGATGGGTGCCACTGGCTAACTGCAGAGAAATGGGTTGAAATTGTTACTAATAGCGGTCAACAAAAGTAATTAAGTATTCAATACCGGTTTAGCCTTTAAACCTACCATATAATTACCATTATAAATTACAAATATTTGTCTTTCTAGGGACCCCTGGGAGACATTGGCCCAGCAGGGATACAGGGACCAAAAGGACCACGTGGTTTGTTGGTAAGATGAAGATTAATGATTGTTTAGTAACTTGGTGCAGTCTTTCAGCCAATGCCAGTACACTGAAATCTCCCAAAGTGGACACTTCCAATGAAAAATAAGTAGTGCTCCATCATATGTGTCATCAGTCCCTAACATGTCTTTACTTTCCAGGGTATGGAGGGAGCTTCGGGCCCCATTGGCATCATTGGCCCCAGCGGTCATCCTGTATGTACCTCATATCTCATCCTATCTGCCAGGCTTTATGTGACTTCTCTCTGCTTTTTGGCACTGATGGAGTGATTCGCTGTCTCCTTTCTTTCCATCAGGGACCCCGGGGTGACAAAGGAAGTCGGGGGGAGACGGTGCGTGGCGCTGTTTTGATGAATCCTTTTCTGTCTGTACTGTGAGCACAGAATAGGATACTTAGTATGGAGACGGCATACCACTCAGCCTCCTTTGCCCTCAGCACTTTTCATTTCCTATTGTGCTCCATTGTTTGTTGTTCCACTCACAGTGACACTTAGCTGCTGTGGAATTCTTGTCAGGGTGATAAATGTTGGCTGCATGCTCATCTCAAGCTTTTTAAGAGGTTTGTTGAGCACTCATACACAGGCATATTTCACAAGCTCACTCCTAAAATGCCAACATTTATGTATGAGTTTGCTGTGTGAAAATAGGATTTGCTGTGTAAAAATAAGATTTCTGAGTGTAGGCTTGCATAGAAGCAAGAGGGCAATTCAACATACAGTACATAAAGACCGTCTATTGAGTTGGTAGCACAAAGATGGTGGTGTGGTCTGCTCTCAAACTCGTTCTATTATTGGGGAATTGTCCTGTCGTGAATATTGATTACTTTTTCTTTCATCTCCAACAGGGGTTACAAGGACCAAGGGTGAGTAATTATTCACCTCTCTCTGTAGCTTAATCATTCTTCTTTGCACAGGCCTGTGGTCTGCCCAGTACTAGAAAATGAATTAACTCCTTTATCTTCTTCTATAAAGGCCAAGTTCTAAATAATTTGAAGACTAATGTGGTGATTACATTTTTCAGGGACTTCGTGGCCCTCGTGGACCACCTGGACCACCAGTAAGTTGTCATGTTGTATAAGTGACACATTTCCCTTTTTGTCCTAATTCAATCTAGATGTCAGTGTCTAAACACATAATTATGCATGTTAAAAAAGCGTTCTTTAGGCACTTTCCAGAAATCAAGATCAAGGAGAGCAAACTTTCAGACAAAAGAAAAAAAAAAAGACTGGAGACACTGATTTAGAATGCACAGAACAGAAGTGTTTTGACTCTACGGAGTATTCATAAAAGTAAAAATGTACTAATGCAAAAAAAGTGTTTGATATTGTTCATTCATCAGCTGTGAGTGCAGCATCTAGTCTGCAGGAAAATCATTTGAAGAGCAAAAACTCCCTCTTAGTTACACTGTGAGCATATCAAGTGTGTTATTTAGAGAATGTAACAAGTTACAGTTCTGCTTGTTTTCCACTGTGATCTGATTCAAACAAATGTTAGCCAGCGGCTCTTCTTCTCTGCATTATTTCCTGTGCGTTCATGCCTCATTTCCTGTGCATTCATGATTGTTTCTATGCATATTAAATGAGAATGAAAGAACCCACCACCAACAGTGGATATTAGGATGTACAGAACTGTTTTCTGAATACACCGAGTGGCTGTTGCTACAAAAGTGCCAACAAGAAAAACAAACAAAGGTTTGTCAGTATACTTGGTGCATGTAATACACGCTTCTCTCTTTGGGTTTCAGGGTCTTCCCAGCTCTGCCCTCTCACTTGTAAGTATGTTTCTCTTTATTGTCAAGTCAGGGTTTTGGGAATGATGATATAGTAACAACTGAAAAGTAAAAAATGACCATGGCTGGGGTTACCTTATTGCCTTGCTGTCTTCTTTTGGTAGAGAAATGAGGCTCTTGGTGCTGCCTTTCAAGTCCTCATCGATTCCCATGCTTCACTCAGGCCAGAGGTTAGTTTTGAAGGAAACTATGCTCATTGCAAATATTCACTGTTGATTGTTGGGTCCTAGTGGGTATTATTAATCTCACCGAGTCTGTATGAACTTGAGCAAGTTAGAGATCCAACTTAAGTCTGTCAAAAAAAGTTTTCTAATCTAAAAGAGAATACAAAATAAATTGGGTTCAATTAAAGTGATTGTTCGGAGTAATTTCACCCTAGGGTCCTTTGCACCATGACCTCGACACACACAAAAGCAATTTTTCACCTGAGTATTAAATTGGATATTTTTGAGGACTTTCGAAGCCAAACACTAATGTTACCCGTCTAACATTGAATAGCTTATGCGAGCCATTGAATGCGTTTGTAGCACTAACATTCCTCATACGTCCAAAATGATACCAAACTTCTACACTAGTATATCTCACGATGGATTGGAAAGTTTGTAAGTACACTAGAAGTTTATGTAAATAACACTTGCCTGCTGGCTTCTGCTCTCTGCTGTTGTTGCTGCTACTGTAAGCCGAGTGCTTAGGGCCGTCTACAAATTACAACACCGAAAAGAGATGCAACAAAAATATTTTTTAATTTAACTTTTTTTTTAAGCAAGTGCTGTAGTATAACTAGCAGGAGACAATTAATAATTGAGGTAAGTTTGGAGACATTACCTTATTTAATCATTAAATTAATAAATATTTTTGTTGTATCTCTTTTCGGTGTAGTAATTTGTAGACGGCCTTAAGCACTCGTCTAACTGCAGGTAGCAGCAGCAGCAGCAACAACAGAGAGCAGAAGAGAGCAGGCAAGTGTTCATAAACTTCTGGTGTACTTACAAACTTTCCAATCCATCGTTTTATGAGAGCATAACCTGTTTGTACTAGTGTAGTTTGGTATCATTTCGGGCATTATTAGTGGGGTCATTTACGAGATACAAACGTGGGTCCATTAGCCTCTGCGCTAAGCTATTCAGCTGATAACGCTACTCTACGCTAACTCTCCCAATGTTAGACCCAGGTGAAAAAAGCTTCTGGGGGGGTGTTTGGCTCGAGGTCATGGTGCAAAGGACCCTAGGGTGAAATTACTCCGAACCATCACTTTAAGCCAATATTTATGTCCAAAGCAGAACTATCAGAGCATGGACCTGCCAATGTTAGACCAGAGCACAGAGATCTTCAAGACCTTGCAGCATCTCAGCACTCTGATCCAGAGTCTCAAGAACCCGCTGGGAACCCGTGATAACCCTGCACGAATCTGCCGAGACCTGTACAACTGTGAACAGAGGATGTACGATGGTGAGGAGACATTTAAACTGCTTGGTCATTTCTGTGCACATATCCATTCTAATCTAATCTTAGTTAAGAGCCGTTTCCTCCTCTGCTGCTACTCTCTGACAGGCACCTACTGGATCGACCCTAACCTCGGCTGCCCTGCTGACACTATTGAGGTGTTGTGCAACTTCACTGGTGGAGGACAGACTTGCCTGAAACCTATCACAGTATCCAAGGTTCGGATCACTTCTATATCTAGCCATTTGCTTCACCTAGACAAACCCCCCAGTGAAATGTAAATTCATATCACTTCAGGAGCTTGTTATGTGGATGAATATCAAATGCATGACTGCTTGTGTGTGCAAGTGGAGAAAGTTCTCAAAGGATTTCTCAAGTAGAGAAGCTTAGAATTTAATGTTGTTCATGTTAAAATGTAAGGGACACAGCTGTTCATTTTCTGGCTCCATACTATAAAATGGAGCTCTTTTTAATTATTGCACGGAATCTTAAAAGGGACAGTTCACCCCAAAAATTGAAAATCCATTTTTTTCCTCTTACCTGTAGTGCTATTTATCAATCTAGATGGTTTTGGTATGCGCTATATAAATTTATTATTATTATTATTTCTAAATTATGAATATCTGAGAAACACAAATTCTCGCTTTATAGTTGGAGATAGGAGTGGGTCGTATCCAGATGAACTTCATCCACCTTTTGAGCACTGAGGCTGTGCAGCACATCACCATCCATTGCCTCAACACACCAGTGTGGGCAGCAGGACCCTCCCTGCAGCATTCAGCGGGGGCCGTGAGCTTCAGGGCCTGGAGAGGAGAGAAGATTCAGCCAGGAGACCTCCTGGAGCCGCTCATACCCAGGGACGACTGCTGGGTAAGCTCCGCTACTTTTTTGGCATGGATTCAAAGTAGAACTTTTATGTGAAGGGTTATGCAGAACTCAACCCTTTCATCCAAAATCTACATATCCTTAAAGGAATAGTTCAACATTTGGGGAAATACATTTGTTTTCTTGCTGAGAGTTAGATGAGAAGACCAATACCAATCTCATGTCATGCCCTGTGGAGTTTTCTTGTGAACAAAGTTAAGTCTACATTCAGTGTTACCCACCAAAACAAGGTCTAACAAACATATTCAAAGGCATTTTCTTTCTCATAATCCTTTTTTACATTCAAAATCCAGCATTGTTTACATCCATGTTTACTTGAGAGCAGTAACAAAACCCATACATAGAAAAACAACTCCATTATGCTACTAGAGGTCAAAAACGTCACAGGGAACGTGACCGGGTTGGTTCAGTGAGGGAGCAGGCGCACATGTACTGAGAGGTTTATGCCCCGACGCAGAGGTCCAGGGTTCGAGTCCGACCTGTGACAATTTCCTGCATGTCCTCCCCCTCTCTCTCCCCTTTCTCACCTAGCTGTCCTGTCAAAAAAAGACTGGAAGCAAGAGGAAACAGCTAGCCTGGCTTGGTCCAAATTTGAAAAAGGTCCACCAACCAGCAGCACCTCTAAAGCTCACTAATTACAATTAACACATTCTATCTTGTTTACTTTGTACACAGCAAGAAACGTAAACAACAATTTAGGATTTTAGAGTTACGTGCTGTAACACTTTCTTAGCCAGACGTAAAGAGTTTGTGGGGTCTTACATGTAACTCCATAAAACTCTCTCAAAACCTAACACATCCTTCACTTTCAGATCAAAGACGGCCGCTGGCATCAGACCCACTTCGTCTTTCAGACCCAGGACCCAAACTTACTCCCCATCGTCGATGTGTACAACCTGCCGACCACAGAACCTGGCGCACGCTATCACCTCGAGGTTGGACCCGTGTGCTTCTTATAGGGCCCTGAGGAAGGGCCGGGAACAATCCTCAAAAGGAGTGACTGCATGGAGGAGGGTGGACGAGGGGGTCTTGCTTCTGTGGTTTCCAGAACAACAGAACCCCCCCCCCCCCCCTATTTTCTCTCTGCAAAATATGCTGGGACTGCAGAAACAGGAGGGGGCGCCAGAGAAAGAAGGCCCATTGAAAATGCAGAGATAAGACTTTTAGCACTAATCAGCCTATGGAAAACAATTATTAGCTTCTCTTTCAGAGACTTGTTTGTGTGATACAAGACCTGAACAGCCCCCCCCCCCCTTTGGAAGAAAGTAATATGAACGTCTCACTCTGTCATCTCTCGGACCATGTTGTATCATATTTTCTTCACGGTCTGCTAACCCGATTTTGCAAAAACCTAAAACGTTCAAAAGTGATCTGTACAGAAATATGGAACAGTTACATCTGCAAATGCAATAATTCCTATTGTAATGTTGAAGTATTATTTATACATGTGTATGTACTGTATATTGTAATATAAAGTGCAATAGTTATTGTTCCACAGCCTTCAGGCATATACAGTATCAACATCATATCACTCATTCAGGTATACAGTGTGCCTCAGACACACAGGTGCACTGTCTCCAGGTAAATCTTTTTTTTTGAGCCTCTTAATAAACTGTCTAGTGCTGACTTTATACCGATATCCTTACACAAACTGCTGTGTGGTACTTTCCATGTTAAAATGGATCGAAGCTTTCCACAGTGTGAACCGAGACAAGTGTGTCAAGATGCTACCTCGAACTGCACCTCTTCATCTCGCAGCAAACAAAGACGTTACCGGATAGAATCTGGGATGACACAGAGGTGACACCTGGTGCTGCAACAGTTGACACTCGTCTGATAAACTCTTGTCAGCTCTCACTAAAGCTATGTCTGTGCTTTACAAAAAAAAAAGGGAAGGTTGTAAAATATACACACGGGCCAAATTCATTAAATTATATTTTCAAGCTAGTATTTTTAACGTTTTCAATATTCTTTGTACTGTCTGACACAGAGTCTGACACTATAAGTTTAGTTTTTTTTTTTTTTGTTAATCTGTCAAAATGTACATTCCTAGTCATACAACCTTTATTATCTACAGTGGATTCTATTTAAATTCTGTTTGGCTTTTCAGTTCAAAAACCAGTCACCCACGTCACATTTTAATCACATTTTTGAGTCATTTTTTGAAGGATTCTAGTCTGTAAGTGTTTTTTTCTGTGCTAGACAATCAACTGTATTTTAGGACATTACCATCCTTATTATTTACTGTTTATGCATTTGACACTCAAAAGGTGCAGAAATGGCGGTTGGTCCTGCCAGTCTATAAACTCAGAGGATTTCTTACAGTGCACGACACGACACTACCCCAGCAAATGAGCTTACAGTGTTTGGTCTGTACAGACATTTTATGCTGCGAAAATGAAGTCTAATGACTCAACAGGTAATTCAATAAAAGTCTGAAACCTTTGTTGATAAGCAGATTATTTTTAAAGAAAATTTCGTAACAAAGCGAGAAAAGAAAATGCATTTTAAACTATGCCTATTTCTGGCGGTGCATTTTTAGCTTCATTTCACACCTGGAAGGGTCAAATCCTGACAGCTGCCACCACTGTAAACATGGAGAAAAATGGTGTCCTATCAACTCCCCCCACTTTTAGTGGCAATAGGGGGATGGATTTGTGATACAAAAACACAGGAAGACTTAGAGGTTGAAAGCACTATATTAGCAGACTGCTGTATCTTTACATGCATGATCTTATCTTGGGCACATGGCATGGCGGCCCCCATCGACGGGTAGGCTGACTCCAGTAATGAAGCTGGCAGCATCAGACGCCAGGAAGGCGATGCTGTGGGCCACTTCCTCCACCTCGCCTGGTCGACCGAGGGCATGGGTCTGCTTACACTTTGTGAGAAACTGGCGGTGAAAGACACTCAATGTAACTTTGACACTAATCTCGCATAGCCAGACCCTCCTCCGCAGCGCTGCGGAGGAGGGTCTGGCTAGTCCACACGGCATTCCGGGACGGGAGAGAAAACGTGCTCTCGTTAAATGGCATGTCTTTAAACCGATCGCAATCGTCATCGGCGGCGCTATGGGCCGGATGGAGCCCCGCTGCCGCTGCAAAATAGCCTCGGGGACGAAGTTGTTTTTGGTGGAACGTGTGTACGTTCAAGCTGTTTTAGTCGTGCAACAGAAAACTCAAATTCGACAGAGAGTCTAGCTAGCTGTCTCGATTTGCGCTGCGGAGATTTGAGGAGCAGTTAGCCATAGTCCCCAAAAATCGACCGGAGTTTAGAACGCTAACACAAAGAAACCGGAAGGTAATGGACATCCGACCGAAAAGGCAGAATTTCGGGCGGCACCGGAGCAATCCCAGGAAGTGGAACGTCGTGGACATGGACTACTTTGACACAAGGCTATTGTCTTCTGTGCTATCAGATGCCAGGATGAAGGAATCCCTACAGTATGTTTTATTGACATGATGTGTTACCTGGGCATACTGGTCCTCATCTAGTCCTGCTCTCTTGTGGACATCTGTGATGATCACACCGGGGCTGAAGAGATGCAGCAGGAGCAAGGACACAACATATGGTGCATCACACATTTCATTTCAAACAGAAACTGATATCAATGCTTTTTAAAATTAGTATTAATTCATAGGATGTGTGTTAACTAATTGTACATATCCAAAATATGAATGGGCAGGGAAATATGAATGAGGTCAAGATTTTTCACTGAAAAAACTTACCAGACAGAGTTCACTCTAACTTGCTTTGATGCCAGCTCTGAAATAAAAAAATGATTTATGTTATTCATATTGTAAACTTTTAAAATGCTGAACATACAATATGAAGAGACAAAATGGCTCGCTCACCAAGCGCTGTACAACGTGTGAACTGATCAATGGCAGACTTGGACATGCAATAGGCCAGCACACCGGGGAACTACAGAGAGAAAACAGTGTGGGGCAACACGTAGAGGAAAATACAGTATGTGGCCAGCTGCTTAATACCCACTGATCTCTGTCCATTGACACTGGAGACATTGACGATGGAGCCTTTGGTCTTGATCAGGTGGGGAACACATAGGTGAGTCAGGTGGTACACAGTTCTGCAATATGAAACAACAGTTAGGGGACATTCTAACTCAAGTTGGGGAGTAAGTAATACTATGGCGTTTTTCCATTACATGGTACCTGCTCGACTCGCCTCGACTCTACTCTACTCGAAGCGCTGTGCGTCCGTTTTCCATTGCAGATTTTAGTACCGCCTCAGCGTGGCTGGTCGTCATAGCGACTGCCGTGGGCGTGGCTTAGTAGCGTCGGCTTTCCCCCCGACTCATTTCCTGGTTCTCCGTCTCCGTAAACAACATGATATCAAAGAGATAGCTAACGTTTACTGCTCCAGATTTCCCACCGTGGTCAGAAAGAACAGGGGAGACACTTTGTTTCTCTCACATATATTTGACTCTAGAGTCGCTACTCGCTGCGGAGATAATCGCCGTCACTCTCTCACTTCTCCCTCGCTCACCAGCTCCCCACACACACACACATCACACATGCACACACCAGCGCACAAGTATAAACATCAGGCCACTTATGGTATGCTACGGAGAAAGCTCTGCGTGGAGCCTCCGGCAGCAAAAAAACACCGCTGGCTAAACTATTTAAAAATGCCGTCTGTCGCTAGCAATGCAGTGATCAGTGACGATTCTTTCCGACCAGTCAGCAGCCTGCAGGTTTTCACGTCACCTTCTCGGCTCGCCTCAGCTCGCTTGGAACCTCGACTGAGGAGGTACTAAAAAAAGTATCTGTTAGCAGGTACCAGGTACTTTTTTTCGTAATGGAAAACCAAAAAAGGCGAGTAGAGTCGAGGCGAGTCGAGCCGGTACCATGTAATGGAAAAGCGCCACTAGTCTTGTGTCCTCTCCTGCTCGAGGCTGTTAAAGGACAATTACTTCCTAACATCTGTGATGGGATTCACCAGCAGGATAACAGCAGTATCACGCCTACATTCACACATTTAGATTAGTTGGTCAGAGATTGATCTAGTGGGTGAGCACAACATTAATTATATTTCACTTCTGAGATGCAATTCTGTATTATTAATGTTCACATTTGTTAGCAGCACATCTGAATGCAACACATAACATAAAATGCAGTGATACATTTGAGATGTCCTTTATGAGATTTTATGAACTACAAAACTACAGATTCCACTTCAAATGGACACTATGTCTTTGTCTTTATGAGTGTCTTGCAGTCATGCCCCTTCACATTCATGCATACATATATAGTGTATAACAGCCAATCTAGATTCAGTCAAGTATGTTACACATACTGTGCATACAGTGAGATTCATAAAAAACTAACAGCACATATGAATAATTTTTTTAAATAAAAATGCTCTTTTTCGTAATTTCTATCTCCCTTATTATCGTGGCACTCAAAACATTTGGTTGTTTTCGCTCAAATATTAAAATAAAACCAAAAAGATTTCAGTTTTGTTCAGGTGCTGACGTAACTAAAAAAATGAAAATATAACATGCATCTATCCCAAGTCCTTTTTGATATACAGTAAATCACTTCAGCCAACTTCCAGTTGAATGCTACATTTAAGAGCCATCTCACCTGACATATCCCCGCCACTGCAACCGTTCTCCTACTGTCGACTCAGCAGTAATGCGTCTCTGCGGTGACGCCAGGTGTTTGAAATCCTACCTGACATTGATGTTCATGATCCTGTCATACTGAGCCAGGTCCGTTGTCTCTATGCTGCCCATGGCCAGGATACCAGCGCTGTTGACGAGGACGTCCAGCCGGCCGAAGTGAGCGATAGTTTGCTCCACCGTCTTCTTCACGGTCTCCTCATCAGTAAGGTCTCCGGGAACAAGCAAAGGCTGGTAAACACGTAGACGTTCATTGTTTCATTATGTTCCGTCCACAATGGCAATTTTGTTTCCAAAATGTATTCACACAATACAGAACAAATGGCTTTGTTAAAGGCAGTAATGTGTGGATGATAAATTAAGCTTGATTGCTAGTCTTCAATTGCAATTGTATGTCTTACATGTATACTTTATATCGTGTACATGTATTTACATCCTGCATATTTGACATGAAATGTAATTTAGTTTGATCCTAAGGTACAGTGTTTCCAATTATGCTTAATATTACATTAAAAAAAATTATTAAAATATGCTATATGCTCATCCCACAATGCATTGGGGACAAACATATTGATTGCAGGCCTATCATATCTTTTATATATGTCAATGTATCATACACATTCGGACACATTCAGTATCCCCTGGTAACTGAATGTGTGAGGATCGCGATATTTTTCCCCCCACTATGGCCACGCCAAGACCCGCCCTTCAATAGCATTCACACACTACTATTGGCCAGTCGTCCATGGCCCTATCTCCTGACCAATCCCCTAACCCCTAACCGTAACCACTCGAGGTCAAATGCCTAACCACAGCCAATCGAGCTGCTTCGTAGGGCGGGTCTTGGCGTGACAATAGTGGGATTCGTAATTTTGCGTAAGGCTCTGGTAATTGTTTGTTTGTTAGTTTACTTATTATATTTATACAAACGCTACGCCACGCCAAACTCTCTTCATATTCAGGCTTCTACCGGTCCACACGACACTACATTCAACGGAACTTTGGCATTGTCAGCATGTTAAATTGTATCTATATAGCTAGTGTACAGCTCACTATATAAGAGTTACCTCGGCAGCTCCACAGTCAGTGCACTGTTTGGCTATTTTGTTGAGGTTTTCCACGTCGCGGCCGTTAAGGGCCAGCAGAGCTCCGAGTTTGGCGAACAGGACGCTCGTGCCTGCCCCAATGCCCGAGCTGGCACCCGTTATCAGGGTCACTTTCCCCCTCAGAGAAGACACCTGGAACACATAGTCACAGTCAGGTGCCCGCACAGTAACGCTGCCTTAAATAAATTAACTGTAATTTAGCTCATACTGGAAAAAGTAAAAAAGCAATGATAAAATGCCCGGAAACATTAAACCACATGGACTTACTTTGAATGCATCGTCTGAAGCCATGCTTTCTGTGGGCTTTTCATGTAGTTTGCATGAACATGAAACTGCTAAAAGCAGGGCTACTGTTCCGCTTTTATATAGGTCAATGCTGTTCCGACATGCTTCGTCCACCGCTGATGACGTAGTACGTATTTACTGATTTGTAGTTCACATACGACAACTCTGCACCTTCTTTTGGACCTCCAACCAAGCGTTGAGAACTTTGTCTTTTTAGGTGGTGAAATTTGAAAATATCCATTTTTGCAAACAGAAAACGTTTTGAAAGAACACTAAAAACAGAGTTATAAAAGTTGTATTTAATACAAAACATTGACAATTTATTTACATAGCCTATCAAGAAAAGAAATAAAAGGATCAGAATATTTATAGCAGTGCTGTAGAAAGTCAGGCGTGTTTTTTTTTTGGACTGGATTGTGAATGTAAAGATAAAGAGAATAATAACCTATAATTCATCATTCACAAGGGTTTTGTCACATCAAGATGGGTCTAAAGGGGACGCAAAACAGGTCTTAACCTTGTGTGGTCCTTCGGGTCACAGGGACCCAAAGGACAACACAAGGGTTATGTACTTCTGTTTATTTTGTTGAGAATTGCGCTCTAAACCCTGTTTCTTGTAAAGTAAGTAAAGTTTGTTTCTAGAGCACATTTAAACACAGTTTAAGCTAACCAAAATGCTGTACAAACAAGCACTAAAGTGCTGTATTAACCCTCGTTTTGTCCTTCGGGTCACCAGGACCCAAAGGACCACACAAGGTTTAAAAATCATTACCATACCTAGCTACAAACTGGAGAAAGCATACCCCTGAAACTTTCTACGGGATGCAAAAACTGGCACTACTCCTTGGACAGAGACTAAGGTGTTACTTCTTTAAACCAGTATTTTTCCACCCAAATTACATTCAAATTCTGGGTCATTACTATCAGAAAATGCTGATATAAAAACGTCATTGTTAAGACAAATCCGCATTTTACAGTTTCAGAGTCAGTGTCCTGTTCATTGTTGCCATCTGTGGGCTTTCTTTACAACTTTCTAGCCTCTGACAAGTTATCCAGTTTTACTTCGGCAAGCTATATTACACTGTATCAATAGGCTTATTGGAAATATCACAGTCCAAGTTTTGTGTTAAAGGCCTATCCGCACATTTGAAGAGGAATCCGTCTATCCAGCAAAAGGGTTTGCATGAATGGTCACATCCTTTATCCGTGTTTCAGTCAGGGGTCGGAATGTCTTCTCATTGACAGGCAGTTTCTCCAGTTCATCCAGTGTTTCCAGGCCATCTATAATCCTACATGTTGAAGAGAGTAAGAGGTCAGCTGAGCAGCAATTATAGATTATATTTGAATCAATCAGTAACCAGACTGATCTCATGAAGTGGCGTACGTATGACACGCCAATTCATAAGCCAGTATTGGCGTGTTATCAAGACGCATACTTGCTTTTTAGCGCGTTTATCAACGCCGTTTTGCCTCCATTGACTTACATTACCTTGCGATTGTGTGTGAATTGACGCCATAGCGAGGTGTATGAAAAGGCTGAAAATCCGTGTAGGGAGTTTAGCCGGGGTGGAGGAGGGGTAAAACACAGGACTTTCACCCAGGAGAGCGGGAACCCACTTGTTCTTTTCCTAAACCCAACCGGTTCTGGCGTGTGACATTTCCTTTCCACGTTTTTTCTTTTCCTAAACCCAACCCACATGTCACGTTTCCTAAACCCAACCGTAGCCTCGCAATAACATGTAGCCTCGCAATAACACGCCACGTGGCGTGTACGTTTACTCTGTGACGTTGCAGACTGTCGTCTGCTGTATACAGCGCAGACATACACGCGGACAGCTCGAAATGCGTACAGATAACACGCCACTTGGCTTTAGGAAAGTAGCGTGTAGGTTTACGCAAAGTCATGATGTCATGTTGCGGTGACTGTCAAGCACACACTAGTCTAAATCAACGACGTTCCACATCCGGGATTGCTCCGTTGCCACCGGAAATTCCGCTGGATTTCACTCCTTTCGGCCGGATGTCCATTACCTTCCGCTTTCTTTGTGTTGGCATTCTAAACTCCGGTGGATTTATGAGGACTGTGGTTAACTGCTCCTCAGATCTCTGCAGGGTAAATCCAGAGGACTAGCTAGACTATCTGTCCAATCTGAGTTTTCTGTTGCACGAGTAAAACAACTTTTGAATGTACACATGTTCCACCAAACATGTTCCTTCCTGAGGCGGCACCGAGGCTCTGATTGGTTTAAAGAAATGCCAATAAACCATTGAATCTTTTTCTCCCATCCGGGGAATGCTGCGGGAACTAGCCAGACCCTCCATGCGGCGCTGTGGAGGGACGTCTGAGAGACTAAGCACACACTAACCAACTGTCAAAACACATAAGCAACATTTATCTGTATAAAAGGTTACGTACTTTCCAAACACTGTGTACTTCATGTCTAGATGGGGCTGTTTGGCATATGTGAAGAAAAACTGGGAGCCATTTGTGTTGGGGCCATTGTTTGCCATTGAGACCACTCCTCTTACATTATGCTGAAATAAAAGAAAGCAAAAGAACACAAGTTACAATGTTTAAGACTGACCCCTGATTAAATATTATGTCAAACTTCTTCCTGACATAGGCAAACAAGCGGGAGTTAGTAGTTACTTACTTTTAGGTGTTCACTGTACTCATCTTCAAATTTGCGGCCCCATATACTTGTTCCTCCTTTGCCTGTCCCTGAATGTTTTTTTTTTATCAAAACACAGGTATCAACGAACAGAAAGTGAGAACGTGAATTTTGACATTTCAGTGTTGAAATGCAACAGATGCACCAATCCCGTACCTGTAGGATCTCCAGTTTGAACCATGAAACCTTTAATATTGCGGTGAAAGACGCAGCCGTTGTAGAACCCACTGGCACACAAAGCAAGGAAGTTCTGTAAATAATAATAAAAAAATGTTAGGATATTCCATAACTTTTTTGGGTAAAAGATAAGCCTTTAAAATTTGTCACACGTTAGCCTTATTATCCCAAAAGGGTGTCTGCAATGCATTTTCTACTAAATCGTACCCAAACATGACATTTTTTTAAAGAGACTTTCATACCCGTTCTGACAGAACAGAAACCAGCAGCCAAAGAGCTGGAGCACGTAACGCTAACTGTAACGTAAGTTGACTCACCTCGCATGATTTCGGTGCCCGTTCACAAAACAATTCGATTTTAATCTCTCCTAGATCTGTATGAAAGGTAACAGCCTGTAACATTTACAAAATAAACAAAATCATTAACGTTAACGTTTAAGAGGCACATTCATTTCTGTTCACTAGCTACCTAACGTTAGCCTGTTAGCCAGACTGCAAAAAATAAGCACGTTCACAAAAAAGAAAGTTTCTGGACTGGCTCCGATAAAAACGGATTCGCGTTAATACACATCATTAGTTAATTGCTTCTTAAACTGTTTTGTTATTTTCATGTTGACAGATATCTACAGTAAATGTTAACTATCAAATTTACCATTTCAAACGTTGCGTCTACGAACAAGTGTGCCGAAGAAACATGTCCGTGTAGGTGCAGTAGGACAGCAATGAATGGTTCCGTAAGGTCTGTACGGTCACTTAAAAAGGGCACACATGGCTAAATGAAAGTGACATAGTTAGAATTATACTGTTACGCTGTACTCTGCCCTATAGACAGACATTATGGAGACGTGACCTGAGCACACAGCTGTTAAAGCTCAATAGAAACAGCAAGAACCATGCAGTCTCTGCGGAGAATTAAAACTTGCCAAGTTTACCTACTTTTGGGCCCCATGTCAAAAATTCTAGGCCGTTATAGCCCCCACTTTTTCCCCCCCATTCTCTGTAAAATGTACACCGATTTTTTTGGTTTCTCTGTGTGAGTGTACCAGATTTGTTATTGGGTCATTTGATTAAATACATGCAACACCTGAAAGCCCTCATCATGTCAGTTGATTTTGTGCTTTAGCGGTGCATAATCCCAAACACAGGGCTAGGCAGTTAACAGATTCTCAACCAAACAACAAAATACAACAGAACGGAGTCATTTGGAACATTTAAACACTTGCCCAACAGACACAAAGACAAATTAGGTCAACCAAGATTATTTTATTTTACCTCTAGTGGATTGTGTGCAGGGGAAGATGGGACAGACAAATGGAATACTCACTGCCACATCATTCATGTCAATACTGATACACTGATGATTTCCTTATTAATAATAAGAAGAAAAAAAATCTTTGGCAACCCAACACTGCATGAAGCCAACTTCCATCAACTATGATTGGATTTGAGCTGGGAAAATCATTTGTACCCAAAAATAATGATTTTAAGAGAAATTCAGCTCAATTCTTACATGGTCATTGAGTAAACCACAGAATCAATGTTAAACCAAGTGGTTTCTTTAAAAACACAAACATTTTCTTTTAAAACCAGCAGTTAATATTAAACACACCAAACTAGAAAAGAATGTATAGAAATGCATATAAAACTGTAACTGTAAAAAACAATTGTTTAAATTAATAAAATACTAGGTGTCATAAAAAACAGGCAATCAACTCAAAAAAAGAAGTGAGTAGTACTAGCTGGTTTCCTGAGAAATGTAGTTATATTGTAATAATACAATAGCTGTCAAAATGAAAAAAATAGTTAGTCAGAATTATAAAAAAGGAGAAAAAAAGAACAAAAATATTAACAATAACTTTGAGATACAAAAAGCTATTCCATTTACTGATACGACTTTACTAGCAACCTACACTTTGCATTTTTAACGTACTGACCATTTATTTGTAGTGCTCACTGAAAAACTTCACATTGGACATCATGTTCTCTGTCAGTCTTAATTAGGATAGTTAATTGTCCTAATCTGTGGGGTATTGCTGAGGTGTTCTGGATGTCATTTAAAATGTTCCAGATGGGACTTAAGATAAATCTTTTTTTTTTTTTTTTTTTTTTTTTAGAACTACTCATAGAAAAACAAAGTATTTACCTTAAGTCAAATAATTTGTTTTTCTGAGTAGTTCTAAAAAATAAACTTAAACCTACATTGTGTAATTTTTTGAGTTGATTCTTGGCAAAACCCCCCTTTGTTCTTTCACACACATATGTGCTCATTTGTGTGTAATTACTTCCACTAACCAATCAAAGTATTCTCGTAAGCGTCGAATCTGCCATTCAGAATCATTTAGAATACATACGAGCGACTCGCTCGAATGACGGCCGCCATTTTGCGCATCCGTCTTTAAAATACATTAGCCAAAGAGGGACATACCTCCGCCTTTTGCGCTTTTAAACTCAGTGGCACTGTGACGAATGCCAGGGGGAGATTACTCGCCAGGGAAGCGAAAAAGAGAATGAAAACGACAACGTGACCGGCAAAGCAACAAGACGTGGGGTGGCTAGAACAGCTGCATGTAAACTATGGAGATAATACGAGCTAATTTTGGGTTCGGCCACCGTAGCAGTTAAAACGCGATCGGAATGGGAGGGGCTAGAAAGTAATATTCAGTTGGTTGTCATATACAATTTCACCGCTAGATGGGAGAAATTCTTACACAATGTAGCTTTAAAATACTTGATACTGATACCATTTTTATCTTAAGGCTAGCAGTCATTCAGTCAAACCTTTCCAGACAGAATACATACAAAACATGTGTTGTATATCATTATTTGCATTCACCTAAATGTAACTTGTGGGAGAGGTGCTATAGTGCAAAAGCATTCTCAGGGAGCAAAAATCTTCCTCTAATCTACTTAACTTGAAATTCTCCCCCTCATGTTAGTTAATTGAATGTGACACAAAGAATGCCAATGCACATTAGATAACTACATCACTACTAACGTTTACATAGTATAAATAAAGGCAATATTGCACAATATAGCATAGTTAAACATGTTACTAAAATAAATGTACATACCTCAAACTATTCGCTTTCAACCCAGTTACTGTACTGTATAATGCTAGTGTCCACGTTTCTTTGCAGTTAGATTTATAAAAACATATAGCACTGATATATTTTTGTTCTCGGGGTAAACATGAGAGCCCCTATTGTGTGTTGTGCTGTGTCAGAGCTGTGCATTGATTTTGAATTCCACATTTTTAGCATGGTGCTGCTTACTGTGGCAAAACACGAGAGCAGAAAAGTCACCCTCAGGCTAAAAGTATTAAACATTTCTCAACAAACTAACACACTTTGAAACCCGAGAAATAAATAACAATTAAGATGACCTGTCCTGAAAAGTATGGAGGCCCATTCATGACAGGAAAAAAAAATTAAGAATGATGAGAAATGAAGATCTCCTACGAGCAAACAATTCATCAAACAATTAAAAAAACTAAAACATTTCCATTCGCCAAATGAGCCTGTCACTTCCATAATTAATAAAATAAAAATATAAACTGCTAAATTTCTTGATATCGTTTAAAAAATACAAGTGGTAGAAAATGTTCTGGATTATTTTAATAATAACGCTAATGCCCTTCTGACTTTTACAATAGTAGTTGTCCGCAATAGGAATAAAGTTAGCACAGCCAATGTGAGGCTACAACAAAAAATAATATCTCATTAATCTCACTTGAGATTTTCAATATTTGTGTACTCCCACTGAATTATATAGCTAGAGCATCGAGTTTGGTTACTCGCAAAAACAAACAGCCAGTAAAGTAATCCCGACTGGTCCTGGCAAATGCCGCCATGCTAACCCTGCTAACGTTAACAGAGGACCAGGCAAGCGGGCCAACAGCTGTTTACAACGTGTAGCCTGTTCAGCGGCCGTAGCCGACAACGGTGAGTTATTTTAAGCCAAGAGAGGGGGGCTGGAAATTGGGAACAGAGGACCGCAAGTTTGCAGTGCGTATAGCGATTGTTGACGTAATTGTAAGCCAATAAATTGTTCAGTCGGGTGGAGAGGACGGCAAGGTAGTGTTATTTTTAGCGGTTCCTACCGTAATTCTAAAGAAGAGGAAGTGTGTCTTGGGTACAGAGCTCTGCATGAGCACGGGCTTCTATGACTATATATATATATATATATATATATATATATATATATATAGCCAGTATCTTACATTAGCTACTCCGTTGTGAAGTCATGTCTGGCTATGCGAGAGACAAGCGTCTAGCAACATTGTTGTGGATGCTCTTTCAGTGCGCTTTGGTGGAGGGTCTGGCAAAGCAAGACTACGGATGCTGCGGTCTCAGCCTGGCAACCAACGTGAACTTTGAGTCTGGAGAGGAGGGGGCGGGGGAGACGACTCTCTCCAGGGTTTTGAATTTGTACTGCAGTAACTATTTTAAACACTAGCTGTCAGTATTACATATTGCACCTTTAATCTTTCTTGCCAATGACAAAATCATTTGTAGGAATTGCAATTTTTCTTAACATTCAATGGAACGCAGCTTTACACTTTTGGAGGTAAAAGCTAAAATTTTACTACGATGGAGTTTAAGAAATGGCCATTTTGGACCTTGTTGCATTGATAGTTAACTTTATTTATCCCTGTGGGGAAATTAAGGTTATTGGCATTAATTAATTAAGGCATTGTTCTTTCACATAAAAAAAAAACTTGGATTCCATTACTTATTTTCTTCACTTTAATGAATCCAATAGAGTAATTTCAATAGTTTTAGATTAAAGATGGCTGTAATATCATGCACAGGTGAACAACACTTACACTGAACATTGCATAAGTGTGTATGTCCGGCTGTCTGTCATTAAAATATATTGAGAACCGCTCATCAGATATACTTCACACATGGCTGGTGCATTGCTCTGTAAATAATGACAGGGTGTGTCGAATTTGTTGCAGTTTGGACACAGGACATGTTCAATATTAATTGTGTAAACTGTTAATAAAGCATAGGGAGTGCTCTTGCAGCAACAGGGGCGGGGCTTCAGGGCTCTGTGGACTGACTCGAGCAGGGGTCCGTTTCAGAAAGCAGGTTTAGTGAAAACTTTGAGTCTGTTAACCCTGAGATGAGGGAAACTCTGGGTTTTCTGTTTCAGAAAGGGAGGTTAATTAAACCTGAGAGAGAGGGGTAACTCCAGCCCGTTTCAGAAAGAGAGGTAACTTAACTTCAGAGTCAGTTACTATGGTAACTGAGCCTGTGAACCTAACATGGTCGGGAGCAGGTTTTCTTCAATAAACCTAGAGTTTCTCTCAGTCTCCTCCCTCTGACACAGCCCTTTCTCATTTCCTCATTCGTTCAGTCAGTCTGTATCAGGCACATTTTAGCGCAGTTTGTTATCTGCATGAATAAAAAAAACAAAAAAAAAACAGGGTTGGTTTATTAACTAAACTATACTCAAAACGTGGCATTTCCTTTTGTCGACGATCCCGTTGATGAAGAAGCCGTATTACTTCGCAGGGAGTTAAACATGCGTCGGGAGATGATATTGAGGCCCCAACTATAGATGCATTTTCATCTCCAGATACTAATCTACCTATTTGAGCGCTATCGTTTTTCTTCCCATTCTATCAGTTATGTAGCCTACATAACCTTATTCGTCCTCATATCACTAACATCACCCATCGTGGACATGCTCTACATCCCTGCACATTCTTTGTGTTACAGCAATTTTCTTTACAACATTGGTCATGCGGAGCATATTAGTAAAGCCACCAGCAAAGCGCCGTCAGAAGTCACTTGCTCTGAAACGTTTTTTTTTTTTTTACGTTTTTCCTGGACACAAAACCAGTAAGAGCCATTAAAAAGGAGTTCCACAGTATTGCAGGTGAATGATGTAAACCCTTTGAAATAAAAGATTATGGATTATAATTCTGTTAATGATAGTGCTGCAGCCTTAGTACCTAGTACTTTTCGCCCGCAGGATTGCACCTAAATGAAATAGATTATAGGTTCAATACCATTTCACCAGTAATATTATACTTATGATTAAAGATATTAATATAACATTAATATTGGAAATTATGCATTTACTCTAGCAGCAATTTTCTCCCACGCAAATTTTCTCTCTTTTGCAGCCGCAGCTGTGTTGCTTTTTTAACGAAACCTATGTTCACACTCGCTGTATGTGCGTATGAGTTTTTCCGCCGACCAGTTTGTTTGTGGTTGTTGCCATGGTGAATCGTAGTATCATTGCTCCATTCATGTTGCCTTTTTATAGTGGTGGTGCACGCGTGTGAACCTACTCTGAGTTGATTGAACCAACTCAAATCAGCTCTTCTGGAACCGAAAACTCAGAGTTCAGGGTTGGACTCAGAGTTTGTTAAACCTCCTTCCTGAAACGGGGCTCTGGTCTTTGGTGCATGGGGACAGCTAAGTAAAAACAAACTGATGAGTCAACAAAAAGTTGAAAAGAAGATAAAAAGTTTAAAAACTTGCTTGCCACAAAGTCCTGCTCTGAGCTGGTGTCTCTATCAGCAGAATTCCGAGGAAAAACAATGAAATAACAACAAGGAGAAAAATGACAACAAGGAGAAAAATAACAACGCAGCTCCAATTACTGGCCAGATGTACCGGGCAAAAAATATTCTGTCCAAGCATCTCCTGTAATTTGGTAAGCACATAATCCACCAAAGAGCAAGTATTATTTTAACTATATATAGAGGTATTCACCCCTCTTCTCTCCGGAGAACACGGTGTTTCTCATTAATGTGAAATGGACAGAAAGGAAGTGCAGTCCGAGGCGAGTGTTAATTTTTTTTGGGATGTTTAGATGAGCGGTTCTCGAGAAAGCTGCAAGCAGCAATACCACAGATCGAACAATCAACCCGTTTAAAAACAGGCACGTTTTTTAAAGGGCACCGCACTAGTAATATTAATCCTACAAAGTTATAATAACAAACTGAAAGTAACACGAGGCCCGGTGTTTAGAAAATATATTGTTGAATTTTTACGTGTATGTTTTACTTGTTATTTGCAGACAATAACACTCAACTATCAGGGCATACAAGTAGGCCAGTGCTTACTGTATACCAGTCCCAGAAAGGATAAACCAATCCAGTGTTTCAGGTAAGCATCTGTATTCATCTAAACTCTTTACTAATATCTCGAGGGTCCATTTTAATGTCAATATTGTGTTCTCCTGTATAAGCTTCAGTTTAATTATTTTGATGCAGACATGACTTCTCTCATTCAAAACCTTTTCAGCACTGAATAGTATACCGACAGTACGGGTGAGGTATCTGCTTAATAATAAGATGCCAATTAACCCTGCACTCCGCCAAACTGGCTCCATGTAAGGATTGCACTCTCTAGTCTAATACCACATGTTGTACTGCTACCAAGACTCAGGCCAACCACAGACAACTCATCAGTCTCTACAGCACTGGCACTCCTCAATGACCCTCTCCCTTACACAACACCTTCTCAGACAAAAGAATCTCAGAATCAATAACCTTGCTTGACATGACTTATCATTAGTTATCCCTGATTTGTTATTTATTGTTATACGTTCATTTTCAAACCAAGCACACATGAAGGTATTTGAGGGCCATGGTCTTCCCTCTGCAGCAGAAAAACAATGACAAGGGAGTTAGTTTAGGTTGTGTCAGTGCTGGACAAACAAGATGGAAAATTAAAAAGACATGGAACAGCCACTATTCTATCTCAAAGATTGCTGACTTGACTGTGTAGTTTGCTTGTAATTGGTATGGTCATTCCCTATAGACCAATATAACATTTGGTAATTTAATCAGATGACTTGTCAAATATTGTGAGTGAACGTTTGCACATTTTTTCCTCTAAAACGATTCCATGATCAATTACTTTGCATGTTACGATAAGAATGGGAGTTCGGAATTTGACAATCCCTACACAGAAATTAAGAGGCAGATGTCTTAACGATCACCATCCTATCTAATTTGTAAAACTAACACTACTGGACAGATTATTTTAATAATGTATTCTGTCTTAATTTCCACAGTTTTGCTTACTTCGCCACCATAACTGAGAAGCCTAACATGGAAATGCACGCTGCTGATCACAATGGCACTGCTACATTGTTGCTAAAAGAAGCATCCTTCATTGGTTATAATGGAAAGGCCTGAAAATCTATCAGAATCTATCAGTATTTTGGTTCTACCAAACTGTTACTGGTTCTCGATACCTACCCTTACTGACAGTACACTGCAGCAGAACTACTGCCTGATTCAACAAGCCTTCTAGGACAGCGTGGGTCTTCCTTCTGTGTCAGCGCCCAGTTGGTCAGTATTTTTAACACACAGCCACAGACTTGTTCAAGCCTGATCTTTGTCCATTTTCCATAATTGTTCCTTGACCTCTGTGGGCAGGGTGTTGAAGATGTCCTCCTCTACCACGAGACCCGTTCTCTTTAGCTGTCGGCACTCGCCCAGCTCCACAGGCAGACACTCCAGATTGTTTCCTCTCAGCTCCAGCTGTGTCAGCCCGGTCAGCTCTCCAAACCGCGATGGCAGAGAATGCAGGCAATTGTTCCCCAAGTTCAAAGTGCGAAGCTTTTTGCAGTGGAACAGCTCATTAGGCAGAAGCTCAATCTTTATTTCAAGGTGGGGAGGGTGTTGTGTTGGGAGGCAAACGGAGAGATATTAGTATTTGTAACAAACACTTTTCAGAAAAAAATCCAACGTACAATCCAAAAAGATTTAAATAATGGAAAACAGTAATTATTCAAGTACTCACCCTGTTGGCAGTAACTGCCAGGTACTGAAGATTCTGGAGGAAGCCTATGTCTGTAGGGATATCAGTTAGGTTGTTATGGCTCAGGTCCAGGAAGCGCAGCTTGCGGCAATAAAACAAGTGGCTGGGGATCTTCTCGATCTTGTTTCTGTTAAGGTACAGTTTCTCCAGGTTGGTCAGTGTGCCAATCTGGATGGGAATATAGGCAATCTGGTTGTACCAGAGCTTAAGGCAGACCAGCCTATGAAGGTGCTGGAAGCTGATGATCTCCTCGATGGTCTTTAGATTGTTGTCTTTTAGATCAATCTCCTGCAAGTTGTGCAAGCTGAAGATTGAGTGTGGTATGCGTTCTAGATCACAGCGAATGAGCTCTAGCTCAGTCAGATTGACCATCTTTTTCAGGCTGTTGAGCACCATCAGCTTGGTGCCTTCATTATTGATGGAAAGCTTCTGGAGGTGCAAGCCCACATCAGTCACTACCTGAGGTAGCTTGGTGAGATTGCTCTTCAGACGAAGAACTTTGAGCCTCTTGAGCTCCCGGAGCCCATCAATGACAATGTAACGGTTGTTCTCCGCACTGAGATTCCCTGTGAGATGAAGCTCACTAAGATTCTTCAAACTGTAGATCCATAAGGGAATCTCTTTGATGTCAGTGAACTTGATGTGCAGAGACTTCAAGTTCTCACGCAAAAAAGCCAATGCAGGAGCTTCGATTTTGGCTGGTGTGTGGTAAAGCCACAGCTCTCGCAGGTTGACCAATTGGGCGATGATCGGCGGGATGGTGACATCAGGGATAAGCTCCAGTTTAACAACCTCCAGCTCCATCAGGTCAAATACTGTGTCTGGAATGCCACTCAGCATAAAAAGGTGCAACTCCAACTTCTCCTGAGAGTTCTTGGTAATCCTTTGCCTGAGCTTGTCCAACGTCCACTCATTGTTGAGGTTGAGTTGCCTCAGCTTATTTTCGCTTACTTCTGAGAGGAACACAGCGAAGCGTTTGGAGTACAGCGGGTCATACTGATCTATCATGTGCATCATGAATGCAAAGTCATTCTTCACATCGGGTATGTCACTGTAGCTGCTCTCTTCCCGTATCGACTCAAAGGAGTACTTCTTTAGAGAGCGCCGAAGCATCCAGGAAAGTGTGTACATGCAGATCAAACCATACACCATTACTAAGCTAATGTAGAAACAGGCTAATATTTTAAAAAGTGTAGCCAAGGGGTGAGCACATCGGTACATGCTGTAACCTGTCAGGCTCTCTATATTCACCGAACAGTCAACACTGAATTGAATATCATGCACGTAATACCCTGTATAGCAGATTATCAAAATAAACTTGATGACTTTGATGATAGTCTGACGGATATACAGTCTGTATACAATGTCTCCTTCTTCAACGTGTATACGGAACTTTTTGACTTTTTCAAAGAGTGCTTTTGCCTGTTCACCCTCTTTCTTGTCCAAAACCCCAGTTTCTGTTCTATCTACAATGCCCTGCTCAAGGCGTGTCTTTGTTCTTTGGAGCATAGGAACACTGGCTTCAACATCCTCACTGATAACGGACTCCTTGTGGTCCATTGAGCCGTTCATTTTCATTGGTTTTGGGTCACTCTCTTCGACCACCGTCTCTGACAGTGCCCTAGTTGTCCATGGAGAGTCAAAGCATTTCAGCAAGATGGATACAAAGTGCTCTAGTTTGGAACTAGTCCGTGGGAACTTAAACCAAAAGTTGCTGCAAGCTAGGAAAATAAGGGTGTGAAGTAATACTAGGTAAGGAAAATACTTGGCAAACCAGTGCAATCTATTCTCATAGCACACAGCATCTACATAGTTGTACTGGTGGCGGTCCAGATCATACTGGATCCCTTTGGGCTCCAAGAACAATGATGGGGAGAGAGTAGAATTGAAGTTCTTCCTGCAGGTCTGATTGACCACCCATTTGCAGGGCAGGCAGATCATCTTGTCCTGGGTGACCTGCAGTGTCCCCCCAAACACAGAAATCATAAGCATAACAATGGAGATGTAGTCTGTGAACACATCCCACCATGGTTTCAGGATGCGGTATGCCGGCTGTGTGTCCACAAAGTACCGCAACTCAGTGATGGGGATCATGGTTTATCTGTGAAAATAAATAAATAAATAAGAGTTGAGGACAATCATAAGTGAGTACAGTGATATACTGAATTATATATAAAACCCTACTTTCAAAATAAAAAATAAAAATCTCCTTCCCCCTAAAGGTCCTGACACACTAGGCAGATGGCAAAGAACTAGTGGCGATGAAGGCCAACTGTGGTGTAGCCTCACGTCGCCTGTGTCTTGGCCAAAAAGTTGCAATTGAACACACCGCAAAGACTACAGTCGACGGCCAACTAGCACATAAGCTCTGCGCCTGTGTGAGAGGAAATAACTCTGCATGTCAGCAGATAGGTGGCTAGTTAGCTAGCTTGCTAATTTAACCCACCATGCTTTTATGCTATACTGGTTACAGAAAATAAGCCATACAAAATTGTCAATCATCTTGTGATAGCAATGTTCTTTCCTACAGTGTCACAAGATGTGAATGTACCATTAAGTTGTTAAATTGTACTAAGTTAGTGGCCAGCCGGCTGGTTAGTCAGCTAGCTTGCTTGCTAGGGGGCTCAATTCTCAAACTAGCACCAACCTGGGTGCAGAGGGAGAGAGGTCTACAGTCTTTAAATAAAGTTTTACGGACATTATTCAATTTTTTTGTAGTATGTATGTAGACATTTAGAAAGACATGTATCATAAGTTATGTATCTATGTACATTTACCCTCTTAAGGGACATAATGTGCAAAAAAACATTTGAATGGTTAAACCCTTTTTTTTTTAAGATTATTTTTTGGGCTGTTATGGGCTTTTTTGGATAGGACAGCTTAAGATAGAAAAGTGGGAGAGAGAGGGGGATGACATGCAGCAAAGGGCCACAGGTCGGAATCGACCCTGTGCCACTGCGGTAAGAACTGAGCCATAGAAAATGGGGTGCATGCTCAACCAGGTGAGCTACTAGGGCGCCCGAACCGGTGTTTTTAAGAAGGAACATAAAAATTTCATTTTTGGCCAGTGTTGACAGCCCTATTGTGTATTGGATTGATCAGATAAGATGAAAAATGAGAAAAGCCTTCCGTGTATGCCCTCTTGACTTAGTTGTTTGCTTGCTTTTGCTCACCTTTCTTGTGTTTTTTTTCTCGTGCACTAATTGCTTAAGCTGAACAGCCAATCAGAGTGATTTCTCTAACAGACCGGCTCTGATGCCAACTCAACATATTGAAAAGGTTGAAAAAAAGCCAACGAGGGTCAACTAGGGGTGACAGTGCGGGACAGACTGCAAAAACTAAGGCAACGGAACACTCACTGTCGGCCCAAGTTGAAACAATGGCCTATTACCGTCTCCTTGGTGTGTCACCACCTTAATGCCTTAACAGCCTTTACCTGGACCACAACACAATACCAAGCCAAAAAAATCAATACTACAATACTAACTAACAAGGTCATTCATCAGAACATTCGTTAATTTGAAGGAGTATTGAACTTGTTGTGACAAAGAAATGCCTTATTGACATTACTGAGTGGGCTACCATGTTATTGATTTAACTATTTTTAAACAGACACAATTAATCTTGCTTTTCAAAAGAAGTGTCATACTGGACATAGCATTTTCAAATGTTGTTGCCAAATGGCAAAGCAACCAACAATAAAACATGAAGTCAATGTGTCTGCATTTTAATTTAGTCCCTTCAAGATTTAAGAGAATTATTAATGGGTTGTCCCCATGAAAAAAAAAAAATATCCCACAGGCAGCTGCCTAGAAAGTGTACGCAGACTATACATAAAATAAATGAGTAAATTAACTATCAGATTGGCTTAATCAAGAAAAAACTATGCACCTGAATTTCATTGGGAGGGCAGCATTATTAGCAGGGATGCATTGAGCCCACTTTATCTTTTCTGATGCTGACTATGACACCAAAACTAAGTGCTTCAAACTGTATAGAGTACTCTGATACTTAAAGTAAAGTATACATTGAAAAAATGTCTTAAAAATGGCCTTGTTATGCAATAAACAGTGATAAAGAAAAAGGTAACATAGATCAGTCATACTGGCCAATATCCTATGTGTCAGTAATGGTGCAGATCCATGGTATTGCATAGATGCATCACTAAGAAGTGGGCAATATAATTATATTTCCATGTGGTTATTTTATCCATAAACAATATTTAATTTATGTTCCAGAAAATGTATTATCATAATGTGAAAAAGAATCACATATAACGTGATAGAGGACTGTTTTCCATATCGCCCACCCCTGATTAGCAATGAATCTTATATGAGCCTCATATTTACACCTGGCACACAGGCAGCAAGATCCATTTAAGTTATTACTCCAAGTTGTTGGATAAAATATAACCAAACTTAAAAAAGCACATGTGAACAACATAATCGGTGCATAAGAATTGATAAAAAGGCTAGTAATGCACTTGAAAAATATTTCTACTTACAAATCCAAACTGTAAAGCTCAATAACTCCATACGTAAACAGCAAAGAGAGAACCACAACTACTCCTATGCCGCTGCTGTACACAAGAGCCAGATAAAGCCCTTCATATCAACCTCCAGCCTTGTGTGAGTGTGACACACCCAGCATGTAAGCTTGAGAAGTCACTCTTCTAAAGATGATGTTCCGTTTTGGCTTGTTTAACCCAAACAACACAACCGCCAGAGGAGCCACCTTGCTCCCCTCCTCTCTATTCTTAGCCATTTCCGTTAATAATACCCAGAGTATTGTCTGTGGGGGCCTTGAGAAGCGACCTTCAGGAGGAGATCCTGTTTACCTTATAGAAGCTGCTGTCTCCAACTAGTATCTCTCTGGAATACTGTACCGTCACCTTTTGCTCTCCCACACCCTCCAAAAACACACACCTACACATACACAAAAGAAGTCGGAGTTGGCATTCATAAGAGCTTGCACTTTGTTAGGAAACTGTAAAGACGCCTAGTTTGACCCTTGGCCAAATAAGAATTATTACACTGGCCCCAGTTCATAGAAACTTTTGCATACTGTTTGCAGTGCTGTAGCCTGGTATAGGTAGAATACATAGCAGCACAACAACCACACTAAGTAAATAAAATACTCACCAGTTTTGAGTGTTTTATCGGTGCTCCAGTGTCTGATGATGACCTTGGTGGACAAGCCACTCTCCGTGTATCCAAAACTCTTCATGGACCATTGCCTTTCTCACTGCTATGGGGTTGAATAGAAGACCTGAAAAAGAAAATGGGAGATAGACATTTGGTTTCAGCTGTTTTTTTCTTTCTTTTTTTAACATACTTGGGAGTGACATACCTAAGCAAAAAGCGTAAATAAAGTTACTTGCATGCGTATTACTGATTCAAGTTATGTTTAAACAACAATACATTTCAATACACTATGTTGGCGGTTGCTCTTATTAACAAATGTGTAATATATCGTGGTATATGTGTTGTGTTTTCAGATATATGATAATTTAGATGGATGTACTGTAGGATTATTTTGTTAAGAGTATAGTATAAGGCCTCAGATTTCATGACCTGACATCTCTCTCTCTCTCTCTCTCTCTGTTCTTCTTGGCCACAAGGAAGCCATCTGGTCTTGGGAAGTGATACGATTTATTAAATTGAAGATGCAGCATTTGCTCAACAAAGATAATTCAAACTTGAACCAAAAGGAGGATTCCTTTCCCATATGAACAGGGTGAGACAACAATGGTCAGTGTTCTGCAAGCGCGTGATTTGTGACAGAGTATGAAAATGACCTGGCTCTCAGGAAACTCCTTAGTTTGTAGGAGATTAAAACATACAGGTGTTCGGACTCAACAATAGCGCCTTGTCTCTATTGAGCTGAGAATGAGAGAACTCAGGGTCATGTTTTCATACAGTGTGTTACATATCGTTAAGGAGCCGGCTGCAGCCAGAAGACCGGGACTACGTCCAACTGATAACAGCACCATGGATGAAGCAGAGAAAATGGATAAAAAGTGAGGGTTCTGGGTTAGCCGGCATCAGATGCTGGGGGAATCTCTGTCTGTCTGCTAGGTTAAAGCGATAGGCTGTTTTGTCTTAAAGTAATCTGATCCGTATGCATACGCTTTTGTATTTTGCAATATCATTCACTAAAGCTTGTTATTAACTTTAACTGGACGAATCTTGAGTCTTAATTTGAATCCCGTGTATTTTCCTCTGATCTACCAGTAAACGAACACTCTTCAGTGACCATAGAATTGGAGTAAGCTTAAGTCTGGCCTTTTTAGGGCCAGACCGGTCACATTTTAGAATAAAATCTTACAGTACTTATTATCCATCACTCACCGCTCGTAACGTTAGCATGGGAGGGGTGTCTTTGTCATCTGGCTATGTAACGTTAGCGTTAGCTGAGCAGGCACTTTTCAACAGAGAGTTAAAGATGGGTGATTCTTTTTCAATGTACCATTAAATAATGTGGCATGCTATCTGTGCGGAAGCACACTGGTATCTCACAACACGCTACTTAGCTAGCTACATAAAGTGACCTCAAACAATAACATGGTTTGCTGTTGAAACACGTTAGCTAGTACGCTAACCCAGCTAACGCTACACCCCGGCTTTCTCTCTGTGTCTTCAGAAGTTTCCACCATAGCAACCGCTGTAATTAATATGACAGTGATGAATTGCTAACATGTATTAAAACTGCTATGATGTTCAACTTACTACGTTTGGTGTGTTGCGATTAAATCCAACGCTACTTTAATGTTAACAACAGTTGCTAACAAATTGCGTTTGCTAGCAACTCCACTTGCTAACGTTAGCTGTTGTTTTTCAAGTGAGTCTCCAGCACCTCCGAGACAGTTCTCCGCTTACTCCGCCAAGACGACGGATGGCAGTGTGGTGCTTTTAACAAACGTAGAAGAAGAACGCTCTTCCGCCATCTCCATTGACATAAGGCTATCTCTCTGGAAGAAAGTTGTTGATGTTTGGACAGTAAGAGGAAGATCATGTTTTGATTGACTGCACAACGGCTCTAAATCGTGTATTTTAATTTCGGAGATGTTGCCATTTAACTCTTTGCGGATTGTGTGCTTATCCCGGGCTTTAGTGCACCCAAATTGGCCGATGTCGAACAGACAGTCTGTTTACAAAACTGTTACATGTTCAGCACATTTTATGTCTATCAGCTTTCTCAAGGACACATGGAACAGCAACATGCACCTCAAATCACTGGGAAAGGAAAGGAAGCTCATTTACTACAGTAACCCAGTCAGTTCACCCAGGAATTACTGTACAGGTCAAGTCCAACAGAACTGCTGGAACTGCAGACAGCCTCTTGACACAACACCTGCATTCTTCTGCATGTCATGCAAAGTAGTCCAGCCCCCAGAAGAAGGGACATCCTATTTTAAAATAATGAATTGGTGAGTACTAATCTTTTTATTACTCCTCAACATTTTATTTATCAAGTTAGCCTGTAAAGCAAAACATTTAATGTTACCATGTGTTGCCTCTTTTCAGTGACTACACATTCACACTGGACACACACAAACTGCAGAAAAGATACTTGCAGCTCCAGCGGTCTCTACATCCAGACAACTTCAGCCAGAAATCTGTGGTAGGCAGGGGGATGTGAGGGGAATCTGAATAGAGATCAGTTCAGTTACATGGTGTATTAGTACAAGTGTGAGACACAAATTTGGGTTAGACTCTTTTAGGCCACCTGACTGTGCATTGTTGTTTTGTTAGTGTGATTCATTGTGATTTAATCAAGGGAATAACTCTGGGCAAAAATCACAAGTTGAGTTCGAAAGACATTGACAAATATAGGCAACTTATAAATCTAAAAGGAAGAAAACGAAACAAGGGCAAATTATGTCCATTTCAAAGATTAAGAATAAAGTATGATTGTGGCCGGGTTGGTGGGTGGGTGGAGCAGGTGCACATGTACTGCGGGGCTTGTGCCTCGACGCAGAGGTCCAGGGTTCGAGTCCGAATTGTGACGATTTCCTGCATGTCTTCCCCCTCTCTCTCCCCTTTTCACCTGGCTGCCCTGTCCATTGGAGGCGGAGGAGCCCAAAAGAATAATCTTTAGAAAAGAATAAAGTATGATTAAAGATAAGTAAGTCAGCACAAATAGTATTAAAAACACTAAAAGGCAAAAGCATGAGAGTCCAAAAATGTGGGACAAATAAAGTTTGCGAAACAAATTGAATGCTGAGTTTTAAGTAAGTAAAAGTCGTTACAAGTAAATGTTAAGTAAGCAAGCGAGCAGTCTTCTGTTCGTCATGTATTTCCTAACTCTTGCTACAGTGGAACTGTGGTATTAACAGCTTAATTTACTTGAAAGGAGTGATAGAATGCAAAACCGATAGTCATAGTTGAATAACGACAGTTCGGTGGGTAAATAGGACATACATAGAAGCTCAAAATCCCATTGACGGCCCTTCTACTATGAAAATCTCATATTTTGAAACTGCTGCTGAAAACGGGCAAATCTCAACAAAGCTAGATGCTTACGTAAGCATCTCAAGACCTGTACCTTTGTCACGCCCATGGGTGTATTAAGAGAACAGTCACGCCCCAACATTTACATACACAACTATGTTGTTGCTACACAACTGACCTGAGATCAGGTAGTCTTCTGAATCTAGGTCACGCAGATCTCTGCTATTCCATTACAAAATTCCCTTCTGAAACTTTTTTATGCGAGAAATCAACCATGTAAAGCTCAAATATGGGCCGTTTTACAAAAATGGATGGCTAATTGCAAATTGTGTCCAACTGTGTGTCGGAGTTCAGTGGCAGGTGCTGCCTGGGTTGCTACATCGCCGCCCTGCCTGTCCTCCGTCACAGACCCCGGCCTGCTGTGAGCTCGATTGAGCTCGGCCGGCGGCCCGGTGCTCAATACCCGCACAAACTCACCCTTTTCTGGGTGACTGGAACTACCACACGGCGCTGCCCTGACAGAGCTCCAGGGCCTGCAGCTCCAGCGGCCGGTGAGTGACTGAGAGCGCAGTCAGTGAGCTTGTTACGCCCGCAATCTTTTACCGCAGCCCGCAGGTTCCAGTTAATCTTATAATGGATATGTGTGTTGAGTTATTTAAACAAACAATCGGGGAAATTGACGCCTCTTGTCCGCGAGTCTCATTGATAGAGCTGCGGTGAGCTGGAGTCCATTAATGAGAGCTAGCTAGACTCCTCCTAACTCTGACATTCACAAAAATGCATTCAATTGAAATCCGAAATCGGACAAGTGTTAGCTAAGCTTTGTAAGACCTTGGGGAACCTGTAATATACATGCCGTGACGAAATTCAAACTGTAAATATACTATAGTTATGCCGAAATTGTAGCTAGCTAGCTGCGACATTTCCCCATTGTATTGAATGGGACATATAGCTAGTTAGCTAGCTGCTCCTCGTAACAAGACCCTGAGTTCATAAAAATACCTTAAATTCAAATCGGACACAACGTTAGCTTTGTAAGACCTTGGGGTAGCTGTGATATCAGTGCCGTGACGAAATTCAAACTGTAAATATATTATAGTTATGCCAAAAGTGTAGCTAGCTAGCTGCGATATTTCCCCATTGCATTGAATGGGACATATAGCTAGTTAGCTAGCTGCTCCTCGTAACAAGACCGAGTTTATAAAAATATCTTAAATTCAAATCGGACACAACGTTAGCTTTTTAAGACCTTGGGGTAGCTGTGATATCAGTGCCGTGACGAAATTCAAACTGTAAATATATTATAGTTATGCCGGCAGCCGGCCGCGGAGCCCCGTAGTGCAATAATCCACAACGGGTGACTTTGCGCTGTGTATGGAGCCCAGCAGGCTGCCGCTTTCTCGTCAGACTGTGTGGAGCTCCTAAAGTCCGACACGTCGTACCAAATTTGCAATTAGCCATAAATTTTCGTAAAACGGCCCATATTTGAGCTTTATATAGTTGATTTTCGCAAAAAAAGTTTCAGAAGTGAATTTGGTAACAAAACATAGGATTCGCTCAATATACCAATCAGTCGCGTCTCTAATGTGTGTGTGTATGGCAATTCGCTCAACCAATCAGCGCGCGTCTCTAATGTGTGTGTGTATGGCAATTCGCTCAACCAATCAGTGCGTGTCTCTAATGTGTGCGTATGGCAATTCGCTTAACCAATCAGCACGCAACTCATCTAAATATTCATGAACATACAATATTTAGAAGAAAAGCTCTTGTTACAAATAGGGCCAAAACACAGGGATGCATAAGGGCCAATAAAATATCAACCAGGGCATTTTCAGCCCAACTAATGTTACATACCCCATTAGGAGACCATAAGGAGCAGTGTGAAATACCCTGTATAATCATTCTATCACCCCTTGAAGAGTTTTTAAGGTAAAGTAATGACTTACATGTCTAAAATAAGCTGTGCAGTTAAAGCTGAAATTCAACTTTTGACTTAAAAGCATATTTGGTCAGAGGAGGGAAAATTGTGGATATAGGGCAGGAATAATTACTATTTGTGTCATTAATTAATGCCCCAGTTATTTTCTTAATCAAGGTGACATATTCAAATTGCTTCTTTAATATGGACAACAAAAATCCAAACATATCCTAAGAAAAATATATAATCCTCATATTTTTAGAGGGAAACTGTTAACTGAACTGTAATTTAAAAGAGGCACTCCACTGATTTCCACTTCATTTTTCCACGTCCATCATGAACTGGGGCTCAATTTCTTGCTTGTCGGCTAACGGTTAATGATCGGTCGGCTATCGGTCAGAAAAAAAAATCTAAATTAGCGTCCCTAACATGGGTGTTTACCATAGACTGTTTGTTTTTTTTCATCTCAGTTCGTAAACCTACATTGTACATATACAAATATATATGACATAATAATAAAAGAAAAATAAATAGGAAAATAATAATTTAAACAAAACATGAATAAATGAAAAGGTGACAGACTTACAAACTTCACTGAAAGTGGTGTCAGCAAGTGTTCTTAATTAAATTGTTCTGTGTAGATATTAGTTATTGAAATGTTTACCTGGCAGGGAGGGTCCAATTAAATGTGCTATCAAGTTGCATCATGAGAAATGTAGGATGCAGTGTTGTAGGGCTTGACTAGTCTATATCCACAACATTCCACTTCCAGGATTGTTCAGGTGCCGCCGTAAATTCCACCGGATGTCTTTCATTTTGGCCGGATGTCCGTTACTTTCTGCTTTCTTTGTGTTAGCATGTTAAAGAAACACGCCGACTTATTGGGAATTTAGCTTATTCACCGTAACCCTCAGAGTTAGACAAGTCGATGCATACCCTTCTCATCTCAGTGCGTGCTGTTAGGGCTGTCTGGCCGCCAAGCCGACATCAAAGCAACATCAAAACATGATTACAGTTAATCCTACTGCTCCCTATGCTAATGAGACAAGTACGCAGCTACAATTTTACCGTAGATTATTGTGGCATTTGTAGATAGAAAATTTGGAGCGTGCGCAAAAACGGCGCGACAAATACAACATGTAAATAGGAACATGTTTATGAAGGTAAATATGGTGCAAAACGTGAGAGCTTGTAGAATACAATGTGAGAACTTGCAGAACAAAAAAATTGCATTGTAAAGTAAAATTTGCACTTGTAAAATAAAAATTTGCACTTGTAAAATAAAAATTGCACTTGTAAAATAAAAATGTGCACTTGTAAAATAAAAATTGCACTTGTAAAATATTAGGATTTGTAAAATAAAATTTGCACTTGGAAAAATTATTCACATTTGAAGTCACAAAAGAAAAAAAACATGAGAGCTTGTAAAAAATCTGAACTTGTAAATTGAAATTTGTACTTGTAGAAAAATATTCACAAATGTGTAGATTGATATTTGCATGAACACAATGACAGCTACAAACTTGTCAACATTTACTTGTGTACTTTTTTTTACTCGGGTTGATTTTCCATCAAAACCACAACTCAGTGATTACAACCTCGAATCTGTCACTGTATGCGCTTCTCGCCATCACAAAGTGGCGAATCTGCGCTGACTTTTGCAACACTTGTTGCGATACATTTGGTGCAAAACTAATTTGTACCTGTGGACTTAGGCTGTGGAGCTCTGATCCAACAGAACGGGGAAAGCAGGGTTTGTATCGCCAGATGAGGGACAACTCTGTCCGGCTTATTTAGCTATGTCGCATGGGAGCCTGGTTGAATAGCAAGCTAGCGTTAGCTAACTAACCAACCAGCCTGATTCTAAATAAATACCTTTTAATTATCTTAACATTTTAACAGTCAAACTGAAACACTGGCGGTGAGCTCCAGGTCCTGCAGACGGACCGTCACCAGCGGGTATCGGCCAGCGGAGCAACATCGCTATTATTGCCAGAAAGCTTCGCTGCCGAACTCGACCTGCAGTCGGAGCTCCAGCGGACACGGAGAGCCCCGCACCGGTAGCATCGGCACATCCCCGGCCATGACCACAGCTTGCTTTGCTGATGTTGTGCCTCACTGCCAATCATTGCACCCGCTGGGGGCAACAATAGCTTCTGCAGAATTACATCCACCTCGCTGGCAGCAGCAATCATTTTTGCCGAATAATGCGTGTCATCTCTTAACCCTCGTTGCTGCGAGATTTGCACCCAGGTAGCAAGGAAATGATAGTCTGATAAAACATTGATGTCTCTAAACGTTGTAAAATTATAATCATCATTGATGAACATGACAAAGGAATGTTTATAGCCTACATTTTAATTAAACAGTAGCTACTTTGCCTTATAAAATCATTATTTCCCCTTATGGATGGAAGTCTTGGCAGGGATGCAGAACTTGGCACGTGTTACCCGCTGATGACGGTCCGTCTGCGGCTGCAGGACCTGGAGCTCACCGCCAGTGTTTAATTTTGACTGTTAAAGTGTTTAGATAACTAAAAGGTATTTATTTAGAAGCTGGTTAGTTAGCTAACGCTAGCTTGCTATTCCACCAACACTAGCGGTGAGCTGCTACCGGGTGCGGGGCTCTCCGTGTCCCGCTGGAGCTCCGACTGCAGGTCGAGGTCGGTAGCGAAGCTTTCTGGCAATAATAGCGATGTTGCTCCGCTGGCCGATACCCGCTGGTGACGGTCCGTCTGCAGGACCTGGAGCTCACCGCCAGTGTTTCAGTTTGACTGTTAAAAAGTGTTAAGATAATTAAAAGGTATTTATTTAGAATCAGGCTGGTTGGTTAGTTAGCTAACGCTAGCTTGCTATTCAACCAGGCTTCCATGCGACATAGCTAAATAAGCCGGACAGAGTTGTCCCTCATCTGGCGATAGAAACCCTGCTTTCCCCGTTCTGTTGGCTCAGAGCTCCACAGCCTAAGTCCACAGGTACAAATTAGTTTTGCACCAAATGTATCGCAACAAGTGTTGCAAAGTCGAGGCTTCGCCTCTTTGTGATGCGAGAGAGCGCATACAGTGACAGATTCGAGAGGTTGTAATCACTGAGTTGTGGTTGTGATGGAAAATCAACCTGAGTAAAAAAAAAAAAGTACATGAGTAAATGTTGCATTACAAGTTTGCAGCTGTCATTGTGTTCATGCAAATATCAATCTACACATTTGTGAATATTTTTTCTACAAGTGCAAATTTCAATTTACAAGTTCAGATTTTTTTTACAAGCTCTCATGTTTTTTTTCTTTTTGTGACTTCAAATGTGAATAAGTGCAAATTTTTATTTTACAAGTGCAAATTTTTATTTTACAAGTGCAAATTTTTATTTTACAAGTGCAAATTTTAACATACAAGTTCAATTTTTTTGTTCTGCAAGTTCTCACATTGTATTCTACAAGCTCTCACGTTTTGCACCATATTTACCTTCATACATGTTGGCGTTATTAAGTCACTTATTCGGAGCAGTAGGCTAGTTGGAACCATTCACCTGCAGGATCTGTGCTAGGCTAAGCTAATGCTGGAGCCGTCAGACAGCATTACAGCACGCACAGAGATGAGAAGGGTATGTATGGACTTGTCTAACTCTGGGGGTTACGGCGAATAAGCTAAAGTCCCAATAAGTCGACGTTTTGCTTTAAACTCCGGTAGATTTATGAGGACTATGGTTAACTGCTCCTCAGATCTATGCAGGGTAAATCCAGACAGCTAGTTAGACTATCTGTCCAATCTGAATTTTCTGTTGCACGACTAGGGCTGGGTACCGAACGTCGATACTTTTATGGTATCGAAAAAAATACTCCAATCCTATGAGTATCGAAAAATTCTTTATCTTTCGGTGCCAAATTTCGGTTCCAAAAGCGTCTGAGCGCGTAAGCCCAAGCTTATCTGTCCTCTCTGCATATTGACACAGACCGGAGCTCCGACCGACACGCACGCACGCACGCACGCACGCACGCACGCGCGCGCACACGGAGAGGTGCGGACGGAGTAAACTGTTTGCAGTTTTGTTGAAGTCACAGAGAGTCACGGTTGGTTTCAAGTGTGGTTACAGTTTTTTAAAACTTGACGCAGACAGCGTTTGCTGCGATGTGATATTAATGGCGAGCCATCAATAAGAATCGAAAGATTCTGAACGATACCCAGCCCTATGCACGACTAGGAGCTTGCTCCAACAAATACCAAAAAACTCCAACATTCTAAAGTTGGCAGCTGTTGGAAGTTGTCAGTTGGTTGTCTTTAGAATGTTCATAAAACCAACTGCCAGTCCACACTGCCCAGACAGTAACAGACAAGACTGACTTTTGTCACCTAGTCCTACCTTTTCTTATTTGAGTTTTGGTTTACTAAAACATGGATGAAGTGGAGACCTTGTTGAGTGTGGCCAAAGTAGTTATGGTCTACCTGGCCCGTAAAGATGCTAGCCGTGTACAGGAGAGACAGCAATCAAGACGAGCCACAGGGAGACTGTGGTGTAAACCTTGGATATTGCAACATGCAAAACAGGGTGTCTATCCTAACTTGTGTCAAGAACTTTGCGAATTTTGCGAATTTTGCCCGTTTTGCTCCTCAAGCGTTTGATCGAACTGCCAGAAAAACCACCCATTCAGACAGCATTTCGAGCTGTTAGAATGTTGTCGTTGGAAAATGGGCTACATTGGTCCGACATTCTACAACTCCACCAGACCAGACTGGACATGTCAAACTCTAACAACTCCATCCAACAAACGCCAACAAACACAGACGGCCTGCCCACACTGACCCAACTGTTGGTGTTTGTTGGAGTTTGTTGTCATTTGTTGGAGCAGTGTGCAAGCTCCTTAAAACAACCTTTGAACGTACACGTTCCACCCAAACAAGTTCCTCCCTGAGGCTATTTTGCAGTGGCGCCGTTGCTGCGCCACCCAAGACGATTGTGATTGGTTTAAAGAAATGCCAATAAACCAGAGCACTTTTTTCTCCCATCACGGAAAGCTGTGTGAACTCGCCAGACCCTCCTCTGCAGCGCTGTGGAGGAAGGTCTGGCAATGCGAGACTAGGGCTTGACCCATACTAGGGACTAAAAGTCATGATATCTCTACCTCTGCTGCTTTGAGATCCCCTTGAAGAAATTCTATAGAATGTCATCAATAAAATGCACACAGACAACTCATGATGGTGCTTTATACTGACAGATATTAAAGAGAAAAGATAGGAAGAAGGTCTAATTTTGACATGCCCACTTGACTTTGGATGGAACATTCCCTCGCTGCTGTTTAGAAAATACATTTGATCTTCTCTTACCTTCACTTTTGATATTTAACTTATTATAGGCAGAAAAAGTGTACCTTTCTAACACCAGATCTTGTGAGGATAAGTAGGTTTGATGTACTTAAAA
This sequence comes from Perca fluviatilis, assembly GCF_010015445.1. Taxonomy (NCBI): domain Eukaryota; kingdom Metazoa; phylum Chordata; class Actinopteri; order Perciformes; family Percidae; genus Perca; species Perca fluviatilis. The sequence continues at coordinate 29,616,150 of NC_053117.1, forward strand.
AAAATAAAGTAAATCACATTCAGCCTGAGGCTAGGCTGATGTGAGACAGGTGGGCCAATATTTTACATAAAAACCTTGACTAGTGCAGCTTTAAAAATGTCAATGAAAGAAATAAGACTTTTCCAAATGCATTTGAGCAGTTTTAAGTTAAATGTGTTTATAGGTTATTTTACAAAGCGGTAAATGTTCACATTATCCTGTTTCCCCCTCGTGGATTATTAAAAAACGTTGACTGGCATAAGAATAAGCATTATGAGTACAAGGAGGAGAGGAAGTGTGTTGCTGCGCACATAATTTATTCTGTACACGCAGGTGCAAAAGCACAATGCAAAATGTTGTCAAGATATGATATGAGAGCTTATTCATATTCAGCAGAATGTGAGAGAGGAGAGGTAGCCTAAATGGTTTCTACACACACAACCTGTCCAATACTGTACTGACTCTGTTTTATTTATTAGCACCTCTGGCCATTTTTTTCTTAATTAGACATCTTCCAGCCTCAGTCTTCATCATATATAGAAAACTCATTACTTATACAAGGCTACAAGGCAGCCACCTACTGCACTGGTTGTTATTACAGAAACAGCTTCCCATGATGGGCCCATGGGCCAGAGCTAGGCACTATTGATTTTCACAAGAGTTGACAGACCTGATAGCTGCAAAATGTACACGGATCTGCCAACCATTTCCAAGATATTTTTGTTTCCACACGTCTGTCATGTCAAACTTACACCTGGATCACTTGAAGTGTCCCGAACTGCTCGACTACAAAAGAGAAGCTGTATGTCATACACCTGATTGTCAGTATCACCAAGGATTTGGTGTTTAAAAAAAAGAGACAGTGGTTTATGGATTGGGATGACAAGGTGTTAAATTGCTCAGATGTCATTCCCTTTTGTGACAGTTTGACGTGTAACTCTGGTTAATGTGAATATGTGTTAGAAATCACAATAACACATATTTGCTTTCCCTTTTTAATGAATGAACTGAGCACGATTAGAAGCAAACTTAATAGAACCCTCTTTTGCAGAAAGAACAGGAGTATTCAGAAAGCCACTCTGCTCTTGTGAACAAAGCCTACCAGACTCTGCTTAAGCCTTTGAGTCGTGGTCTTTATATGGTGAGTCCTTTTAATGAACAGTTTATTTTTTTATAACTGCAAGCTTTGTCTGTCTGATCGCTTGTTCTAGAGAAACATCCTTACTATCTTAGTATGACATGTATGTATGTGTAGTAACATGTATTTGAAGGAGCAGTTGAGTTTGATGAACTCCCATCTTATGTTTCAGCTGGAGCTGGAGGGGATGCGTATAGAAGAGGGCACCGACTCCGGGGCTGATTTGGAGTTTTTAATGGAGCTGATGGAGATCAATGAAGCCCTTGATAAAGCTAGGACTCCAGAGGAAGCCAATAAGATAGGCCAAGACACAAAAGGTAAATAAATGTGCCTGTAAAATGTATTGAGCGAACGTCTAGTTGAGTGATGATAATTTAGCACAGGTGGACGTTGAGTACATGAACCTGGTTAATTGGTGCTGCTGACACATCGGATGTGTAGCTGTTTAAAGGGGTGATAGAATGATTATATACGGTATTTCGCACTGTTCCTTATGGTCTCCTAATGGGGTATGTAACATTGGTTGGGCTGAAAATGGCCCAGGTGCTATTTTTTTTGGCCCTTATGCATCCCTGTCTTCTGGCTCTATTTCGAACGACAGCTTTTCTTCCAAATATGGTATGCTCGTGAATATTTAGATGAGCTGCACGCTGATTGGTTGAGGAGAATCACAATACACACACATTAGAGACATGCGCTGATTTGTTGAGCGAATCCAATACAAACACGTTAGAGACACACACACACACACACACACACACACACACTGCTGCCCTGCGCACAGCACACACACAAACACAGACACACACACACTCACACACCGCTGCATACCGCACACACACAAACACAGACACACACACACTGACACACTCCGCTGCACAGCGCACACACACAGGCACACTGTCTGTTACATGCCCAGACATGCCCAGGTGAGAGCCGCAGTGGCGAAAACAGCCGAGACAAAATAAAAACGTTTCGACACTTTCATTATAACTAGTGTTGTTCTAACGTTACTCTTGCGACATAAAAAAAACTCCACCAAAGAATTAACTCACCTTGTAGCTAGTAAGCGTGGGGAGAGGAGGGTGAACCCCTGCAAGCCTGTCCTCTGCCAGTGCCTCTGCAGCGCTGCGTTAGATCCACAACTCCCTCTCGTCCGATATACTCGTTCTAAACCCTTTTCTCTGGGCCAGTAGGCTATTCCGTCGTACAGTCTGGAACACTGCATTTACGACCATGGTTCATTTTCAATATCCTTGCAAAACCTCCAAACTTTCTTCTTTTCTAAAGTACACAGCGCAGCTCGTGTTGGAGATCCTGACACAGCTCCAGCTCAGTGAGTCTGTGAAGGCGGTGAGGCCGACAGGGAAGGCAGCAAACCCGGCCATCAGACGCCGCCTGTCTCGGCAGATTGTGGAGCTTGTGAAGTCCGACACTGACTTACCAAATTTGCAATTAGCCATCAATTTTCATAAAACGGCCCATATTTGAGTTTTACATAGTTGATTTCTCACATAAAAAAGTCTAAGAAGTGAATTTTGTAATGGAATAGCAGAGATCTGCACAACCTAGATTTAGAAGACTAACTGACCTCAGATCAGTTAGTGGCCTATGTAAATTTGGGGGCGTTACAAAGATAGAAGGTTGAGCCAAATGAGGAGGATTTGGGAGGCTGACGTCAACTTCCAGCTTTGTTCAGATTCGCCCGTTTTCAGAGGCAGTTTCAAATTGTGAGATTTGCAGAGGAAAGGGGTGTCAATGGGATTTTGAGGTTCTATGTATGTCCTAGTTACCCTCCAAACTGTCGTTATTCAACTATGACAGGGTAAAATCGGTTTTGCATTCTATCACCCCTTTAAGATTTTTGGCTAGTTTTACTTCTTCAGGCCTCAAAACGTTATTAAAATGAAACCGTGTAAGACATGAAAATCACTTAATGGCTGAACTGCTCACTGGCTGAGGCATTTCTTTGTTTTAGGGGTTAAAGTTGTAATCCTTAAGATTTAAGTTCTGGTTGATTTGGTGTGACACCTCTGATTACCATGGTAACAGCAAGTGCACTCCAGCACTCCTCGAGCAGCTGCTTTGTCAGGAATACAACAGAAGAGCAACTGGTGTATCTGTTCACAGTGCAACAAAACAAACTCACGTTGTTGGTAGGCATATATAGGCAATTTGGATCCAGGGCGGGAATTGCGGACTCGGCCATGTACAATGAAAACTAATATATAGAAAGGTAGTTACAGTATCACTGAATGGCTAATGCATAAAAAATGGTGACCATAAATAAATGAGAAATGATCTCATGGTAAGTGTACTGTAAGAGTTTTAATGTGCTGGGTAATGTCATTTTTTCCCCGCCGTGCACTACATTAAAATCAATGCGACACACCTTACAAAAAGCGTGGAGGTTGTCGATATGACTAGGTAAGATGCATGTAAATTATTGCGCCCAACACTGTTGAAAGTTACGGCTATATTTCGATTTCTTTGCGTTTCACACAAGATCTGGCAACTTGTCAACATTAGACAAACATATTGGTCCAATTATTTATAAAGGAGTTGGGCCATGCAAATTACAGGAGTTTCCCGGGTGAAATAACAAACCGGGAGCGGTCCGGGAGATAGGGCTGAAAAACGGGAGAAACCCGGGAAAAACGGGAGTGTTGGCAGGTATGGGGTGGTGCGCGATCACGGAAGGCTTGTATCATGTGGATGCAACAACATTTTTGTTGTCATTACTTATCATCATGGGAGAGACAGAAACTACGCACTATAGCTTTAATTGTGTTAACAAAATATGTCTTAGATTTTTCTAATGTGGTTTATTTAACCTAAAATAAAGCAGTTACTCTCAGAGGGGAGTGTGCTTTGTGTGCTATGTGCCATGTGTTGTTAACACATATATTACTGGAACGTGTCTCCTCCTCTCTTGCAGGGAAACTGGCAGTCTTGACAGAGGAGATAGATGCTGCCCTTCTTAGAGGTATTATATTCAGATGTTGCATTAAAACATTTTCTGTTCCTCCCACTCATTCCTGTGTTTGTTTTGTAATCTATTCTGAAGCTTTCCTAGAGTCACTGAGTGAGTCAGTGATTGAACTTCCTTTTGCACTCTCTTTTTTTCTCAGGAGAGCTTCAAGCCGCCAAAGCCCTGCTTTCCCAAATGAAATACCATGCAAACATTGAAGAGAAAGTGAAGGAAAAACTTTCTGAATTCATGTAATTTACCCCCTGTTTAGTATCCCTTTATTTTATATTTTTAGCTAATTAAAAAACTTTTTGTAGATAAGCACACACATCATTGTACATTTGTTTTGGGATTATGTAAATCTATTGTTCAAGTTGAATAATAAAACTACTTTTAATGCATAATACACAACTGAATTAATCGTGAATTGTACTCTGCTATTTATTTAAAACAGTACAGATATGAGGGTGTAACTGGATGCATACAGTATTCCACTAATTTCACAAGCCTAATCATATCCACTTGTACCTAATGTATCATTAAATGTGACAGAGATATATAATTGTCTCTGATTAAATGCGCTGCTCAGAGTGTTTTATATGATTATCCTGCCTATCAGTTCAGCATTTTCTCATGTGGGGCTCACACACAGAAACGGGACTCCCACTCAGTTCCTCAGGGTACCTTTAGGTGGAGACATAACACCTTGACAATCATCATGCAGAGGAGCAGTACATATTGTACAAACTGGATATGAGACCAGAAGGAAGTCCTTTATAGGGGTAGACAGCCTATTTAATTATTTATAGTGGCTTCATATGCAGCATTAATACTATGATAATCAGGAAAACCTCACTGAATGACGATTACTTGATGAGCCAAAGATCTATGATCTGTGTAAGGTTCTAGCTCATAAATTGATTGTACATTGACCCTGTACACCTATGCGTGCAGCACACTGATAGGTGCATCAGAATTTTAATTCATCCATCTTCTCGCTCATTTTAGTTTTCTTCTTTCTTTTTTTTTTTCCAACACCATAGTCATAATCTGCTTTGCAAATTGGAGCTCCAGTCACACCATGGGCTTTCTGAGAAACTGATACAGGTGTAATCACACTGAAATAAAAAGGTTGTCACTTAATCTAATGGCAAAAAGTAAACCATCAAATCACATATCATGTGAAAAATGTTATTTGAGACACACCACAACCTAAACCATTTTGTGTGTATTAGTGGTTTTACACCGACACTGTTTTTCTGTGCCCCACACCTCACTGGAACACCCACTGTAATACATCCTGACTGGTTGTTTATTAAGTCTGGAGCAACAATGTCATGTGTCTGAGGCTGTTTCGGTTTTTTACCGTGGAGAAGCAGTTTCCTTAATACACATGGATAGACATTGAATTAAACAGGGCTTCTCCCACCACGAGGAGACTAACAGGCCTATTTATTATTCATGTCGTAATCGGAAAGCATCTACGGCGCCTTTGAATTAATGAGAAAAAGTGATCGACCAACACAGAGGCCACTGCTGTCTCCCAGAACTCTTTCAAATTGAGTTTGAAAGAGACGAAAGGGAATAAACTCACTACAGCTGGGCTGTGAAATTGACTTGGATGGGAAAATAAACTAGCTACATGCGACCACCATGCACCAGTCATGGTGCACTGGGTTAATTCAAACTTTCTCTACCGGCTAACATGACCCAGTCAATAGAATTCCTATTAGTTCTCCCATTAGTTATGTGAGTTATTGCACTGGTTTGACATTTTGGGAAATTAGCGTATTTAATTTCTTATTGAGAGTTGGATGAGAAGAGCGATACCACTCTCACATCTGTCTACTAAATATTAAACTGCAGCTGGTTATCTTAGCTTAGCATAAAGACTGGAAACATATGGAAATAGCTAGCCTGGCTCTGTCCCAGGGTAACACAATTAGCTCATCAGCACCTCTACTTTAAAGTATATCTCATATGTTTAATCTGTACTAAAACCATAGTGCAAAAAAACAATAATTTGCAGTTTTACAGAGTGTTATGTGCTGGACCTTTTCTTTGCCTGCTGTGCAGTGACTTTTTACCTTTAAACAGAACCAAGCTAGCTATGTCCACTTGTTTCAAGTCTTTATGCTAAGCTAAGCTAACCAGCTGCTGGCTGTAGCTCAATACTTAGTGGACAGATATGAAAGTGGTATTGATCTTGTATTTATTTCTGCAACAAAGCGAATAAGTGCATTACCAAAATTATAAACCATTCCTTTAACATTGTGGAAATAATAATGACAGTGTCTGCTTACATTAATACCTAAATAAAATATTTTCCTTTCATTGATTTGGAAATATGTAATAGTTATTTTGTGTTTCAGTTTTCATACAAAGAGTAGTCACAAATGGCCCCTTTGTATTAGTGATGATGTTTTCCTGCAAAGCCAAAAAGACTCATTACATGCCTGCATATCACCATAGTACCTGCGAAAAATCAAATTATTTCAGGCATAGTGGGCAAGTGTTGCAACTTGGAAAATCACTGCAGACCAGTTAAGGTGTCTAAAAAGCCTCCAACAAGGTGACTAATAGTGCATAATTGCAGTATTAATTATCTCCATATGGCTTTACCGTAAATATCATAATAAGATTAATGTGTTCTTGTTACCCATGTCTTAATCATAATGTTCTCTTATTCCCATTAAGACTAAAATGTTGGTGGCCCATTAAAGCACAACTGCAGTACTCTTGACAGAAACCTAATGGGGAAAAAAATCCTCATTATAGACTATTTGTCCTATGATTGTACCTTTTTTTCAGTACAAACACCACTGAACTATATAGAAACCTTCAGCGATGGATATAAACAGTAGCCAAAGAATGGTCTGATTGACAAAAGTCTAAACCAGTCGAGGATGACTCACTGGAGCTGAGCTCTTTTCTGCTCACAGCCGAGCAGCAGTCTTTATGATCCTCGCCCCTCCGCTCAGCTACTGTGTGACTCAGCTGTTGAGTGTCAGTCCCATCATCCCACAGATACCTCAAGCCTGCTGTGTGTAGTAATGCCATTATAATCTACCACTATTAGGCTTTTTTCCCGCCCTTAATCCATGTTTTTATGTTGTTTGCCTCATCTCTTTACCAAACCGTGTCTATGCCTCCCCACAAAGCTCAAATGTGCTCCCTGAATTTTTGACTCCTGCCTTTTCTTAGGTTTAGGCTTTTGAATGTGCATATTTTTATACGGTTTTCGGTCTGAACCCACTCATTGCAACTTGGTGACACTATGATTCTTGTAGACACAGGGATGTGACAGTCTTCGAAAAGATCAAGAGTACCAAACAGTGTGGTTCAGGGAGTGAAAAATCCCATTCATATTCTGCAAGGATTTTGATTATTAGCCATAATGTCTTAACCATCCAAGGTAAAATGACCACAAGCTACGAGATTGTGAAACGATGGTTTATGCTCCTGCAAAAGCCAAAAGTCTGTAAGAAATCAAAATTGCTTTAAGAAAAACACGTTTTGCCGCATGCCATGGAGAAGTATTAACCTACCCACAATTGTAAACATAACAGCAATGTCTCTGATTGGTGGAACTTACTGTTACCATGGAAATGTTTACCGCACCCACGTACCTTTGCCTTTTTTCCATTTTCAAAATGTTTTTTTTTGCGCCAAATCAAATGTTTTATGGTCACGATTGATCTTGAGGCTGGTTGGCTTGGTTCCAGTTTTTAAGCTCTTTCTTTAAGCATTTTCTGAAACGACAATGGAGCAATTAAACGAGGAAAATCTCTTCCGGAGCCAGAACCATTCAAAAAGTGTGAAGAGCGTTCACTGTTGAGCTTTATAGGTACAACAACACAACACCTGGCATGTCCCATATGCCTGCTAATGTGATTTTTATACAGCAAACATATCGGAAAATACAAGCTGTCAGCATCAAACAATTACTACTATTTTTCCCTTTTCAGGCTTTAAACACGCAGCTAAGCATTCATAATGTTTTTCTGAATATTGTCTCCATTTTATGTATACATCCTATCTCCAACTTTAACCCGGGGATCAGTTCATTAAAACTATGGATGTGATATTTCAAGAACTCCAGATCACTTTGTTTTTCCTCATTGAACTTAATTATAAGTCAAATCAGATCACACTTTGACAATAGCCGCCTTTCTTCTCGGCTATATGTTTGAGGGGAGAATTCCCAGAGGTGATTCTCACTGCAGCAGATGAGCCGCTCCTCTAAGCTTTTGATATAGGCCCAGCTGAGAGATTTGTAGGGGGAATCTCTGCTCTCCTCAGCGATATGTGGAAAAGGCAGGTGCATTTAGACACGACATGTTTGTGTGTTTGTTCACACGTGGGTTGTTTGTGTTTGTGCAGACCAGAATGAGAGCTGCTGTATCTTCAAATCCCTTTGACTTCTCAGAATGAGTAATCGGCCCTCCGAAAAAGCAGTTGTCAAGTAACCCCTTTATCAATTGCCTTTCCTGGAACCTCTTGTCACATATATTGCTCCAAATTGTATTGCATTTGTACGGAGCTGTTGTCTAGCAATCGTGTCCAGAGGTTCACATCGTCAACAGAAAGTGGCAAGTTTTTTTGTTTCAAACTGAGCAAGGTCTTGATATTTTAGAGCTGCAAACTTTTCACCTCGAGGTGTGGCTATGCAAAAATAGCAGACCCAGTGAATGCAAACTGATTTGTTGTTTGCATCTATATGTTGCATCTACATGTTGTGAGCCTCCAAAAACAAATATCTGAAATGTTTACAACATTTCCCCAGTACTGAGGAGTACGGTATAATCCCTGTGGAAAAAGACGGGTCCAGTTTTAATTAAACATCTGTGAAGCAGTGGGCTGCTGGGGGATCTGCAAGTTAAGAGGGATTTTTAGGCACTGGGCTGTCCTATTGAAACACCAGGAAATATTGCTTCAAAAGGCTCCTTTGTGGTTCTTGAGTTTGGAAAGCCTTTGAAGGCGAAGAACCAGGGGTTTGGTGTATGTGTGCAGGGAAACAGATCAGCCATTAACTTTCAGCTGAGTTGAGTGCATACTACTAGCCTCTGGTGAGATTGCGCCCCTCACCTTATCTTCTCTTCTGTGCTGCAGATACTGCCTTACAGCAATCACATTGGTTCACGGTTCAGATCTGGTCTGATTGTTTCTCATCTCATCTAAATACCTTGCACAGCACTGAATCACTGGATTCTACTTTGATTCCACTCTGACATTGTGGCACGAAAGGCAAAAACTTTTACAAAGCTTCGACAACTAACTTTAGTACTTCCTGCACTTCTTTGTCTCTGGAAGAGTAGTAATCTAGACATCAACACCATGCACTAACTGTGACTTGGAGAGAAGAAACAGAGACGAACATATCGTTATGCTGCCCCTATATTGTGAAATATGTTACGATTATCTAGATGTCTGTCTATTTGTAATGTCACTGACACTGTGAGCTGAGCCTGGTTGCCTTAAAGCAGGTAACATACAGTGGGTTTTTGGACTGTGGGTTTGTCACTACAAGTGGCCCCTTTTCCATAATTGTTTGATCCATTATCATCAAAATATTGATTACAGGAGCTTTAACCCTACCCCCCCTCCCCCCTAGCCTCGTGAGACCGTCCTGCGAGCTCCAGTTTTCTACTCGCAGATCAGTCTGGCATCTTGAGATAGAGAAAATTTGGAGCCTTTCGCCAAACGGCCGACCAATCAGCGTTGGTTTTGAGGCGGGTTTACCTTCATAGTTTAGGTGTGACGCAACAAGAAGCGACTGTTAGTCTAAACAACATGGCAGCTTCCACGGATGAGATGAGCGTAGCTATCGCGCAAGTTTTATCCAAATTAGAAAGTATTCCTTCATTGAAAGTTTGAGCAAAAAACGTCACTGGAGGCTTTTCTCGGAGGAAAAGATGTTTTTGATCTTCTCCCGAATGGTTTCGGCAAGAGTTTGATCTGATTGGTTGATTTGGCCCATCTATCACCAACATAGGTGGTGATAGACAGATGGTTTATCCAATCAGCTAACCAGTATTTTCACCCCTTCCCAAAAGTTCTCCAACGAAAAGTTCCCAGATGGATATGCCGAGCAAATGCAAAGCAATCCATCTGGCGGAGTCAGGGTTACCTCCCCACCCCGCCCCCAAAAAAAAATAAAATAAAAAAATTAACTGTCAATTACATGGAGCTCATTTGGAAACAAGACCTGGAGATGATTTTTATTTTGCATCAAGTAAAAAATGTCCTCCCCTACTTGGATAATGCACCAGGCAAAGGCAATAACGTGGTTTTCATGTGTGAAAATTACTCTGCAAATCGCAGATCTCTCGCTGTCACATCTTTGTAAAATTGAATGGAAGAGCAAACACTAGTTACAAACAGCCTAACGTCTTAGAGATTGTAAGTAGTATTGGGGGACGCTCTGTAAGCTCACCAGTTGGTGTGAATGTTAATGTGCAATCTTCAAGTAAAGAGATATCACACCGTGCCGCAGCTTTACTGCAGGTGGGCCAGACAGGATTCAGTTTTGAAGGAAGGCCAGACAAGATGATTGCATTGTGGGGCAAGTACAAACCAATTCTGAGCTCTGAAAATAAAAATTCTATCATTGAGATTTATTACTATGCAGGATTTCAGCCAAATCTGTGCACCTGTGGCAGTATATTGCCTTGACTTAATATTGTCCGTGAGTCTCACCAAATTATCCTGCATTTTCATACAGGGGGGAAGGAAATTTGCAAGCACCGGCGCACATTAATTTATAAGGCCTTGCTTTTCAAACAGACAAAAGAAGAAGCAGTCCCCTCTCCGCTTGTGCTGCTGCTAATATCTCACATAATGATGACTCTCGTTACTCCGTGCATCCTACTAAGTTCAACAACAAGCTAACCTTTTTCTACTGCAGTTGTTTCTATGACAACGTGAGCCCCTGCTGCAACTTTTTGTGATAAGCACAGAAGCCAGAAAATAGATTTGATTGATCCTGCTTCTCTCCATGGGAATGATATCAATACTCAACACTGATAGGGCTGTTTAGGCTAACAAGCAAAGATCAAAAAGGGTTTTTGCTCCACTTAAAAAAGGTGCCGCATTTGGATATTTCGGAAAAGTTTGTTAGAATTATCACTAGATTTCTTAAGATGTCATATTGTATTGAATGTGCATGGCAATGTGGACCTATCGCAGGAAGGTCACATTCAACCACATGCTAATATCCAGTTGAATGTCTTTCGAAGGAAAAAATTGCCTTGCCTTTCTGTGTTATGAAAACACGGCCGCATGCTTGCCTGCAGCAGCGATTGGCTCTGTGTGTTATATATTTTTTTGTGATTAACTTTTTTTATTGGCACCATCAGACATGCAAAACAAATTACACAATGTGTGACAGGTAATAGCAGATGGTGCACAGAACAGATAAGCACAAATTGAACAAGAACAAAAACACTCTCCCACCCCCCCCACCCTCTGCGGTCTTGAGGAAAATAAAACAAACATACAAACAGAAACTCTGTGTGTTATATGAAGCTCCAGTCACACAGAAGAAAACCTTGGGCTTTTCTCTGCCTTGCTTTCCTTATTGCATTTGACAGGACAGAGAACACATACCTCAATCCTTTCACCAGCTCAAATTGAGGCCTTTGAGAAAGTGCTGTGCCATTGACCCTTGGGCTTCACTCAGTGCCTCTTCAGCTGAAATCACCCACGAATATGTTGTACACCTTAGCACAGCTCGCAAAGTAATAGGGATTGGTGCTGTAATCCAGACTCGACATGAGGTGATGCGCGGCACGATTATGATGCACCACCCTCAGTTTGAATCTCTTGCCAATCACCAGGGTAGAGAGAAATTAATCACTCTCGGGGCTGTCAGTTGGCGTCAGCCAGGAGACATTTATCTTTGAACCCATGTCAGTAATTTGGCAATAACGGTTCCTTTGATTAATTCACTGCCTGAATCTCTGCCAGGAGAGCAAGAGTTCAGAGACAGTTACAGATTGATGATGCTTGTATCCTGTCATTCTGTGGCCCTCAATCTTTGCAGTGATTAGGCTTGTGTAAAAAAGACAACACATGTAATTGCATACTCCTAAACGTGATATTTTACATCATTGTTTGAGTGAGGACCTGTATTCTGAGGTGTCAGCATTAGCTTGGAGGTTTATTCTATCCACTGTGTTGTCAGGAAGGTGCAGCTGATCTCAGGCTCGTTATGGAGCAGTACTGAAGATTGTTTGCCAGCGCTGGCTCACTGTGTCCTCAGATCAGCTCCATGCTGCTTAAGCAAAAACTGTTGACACTTCTCAAGCTAGCGGAGTTCATTCCAGCATGCATCCAAAAGGTTTCAGCCGGGAAGAGAAGACATCGTTATATTTTGTCAAACCTGCAGTAGAAAAAGCTCATTCAGCAGGTGTCGTTCCACATATCGCCACCTCCACTTCATTTGCTTTTTTGGACAAACTTGATGTTTACTTCAAGGCCTCTCAAGGGGCTTGCTTGAGAGGTAAAAAAATACCCTCAGGATATCTTATTCTTTTTCATTTGACAGCTCAAAATGTAGTCCTGCTTTCCTGGATATTGTCTTTTGCACAGATTTTCACACAACACCTTTTCACCATGCTAAATGGAAATTAATGACTGTTATCTTCCACACAATTGAATCTATTGGTAGAAAACATTGGAATCTTAATTTGAGAATCACTGGTGTTATTATTTTAATTCAGCCATATGTCAAGATGAAAAATTGCCAAGAATACTCCATTTAATTGGTATTTTTTTTATTTGATTTACTCTCCAAAATACAGCAGATATATATATATATATATATATATATATATATATATATATATATATATATATATATATATATATATATATATATATATATATATAATGAAAAACAAACCCTCTTTGGACCACTTGTCAAAATAAATACTGTAATAAGCTCAATGTTTGCATACTGTCTAATAATAATAATTGGTCTCAAAGAGCAATGTAGTTAGGGACACACACAACTGCTGAATGGAAGTCATTCATGTGATAGGGAATGAAGAAAACAAAGCTGGTCTTTGTGTTTACGGTCTAGGTATCTGAGTTGTTTGTCAGTGTGTTTCCATTGGGTCCTATGTGAGATCGCAGTAGCATTTTTAAAATGTGCAGGTCATGGGAAATATGATTTTTTCCCAGCAGACCGTCTCATCTGGCTTATCAGAGTTTCCATATGGATCTCTTTTTCTCTCTGCAGCCCTCCCTCCACCAGAACATCTAAAAGATGTGTGCTCATTTCTTTTATCTTACCTGTACATTTACTGCATGCCTGTTTAGACAAATGTCATCCTCTATGTATCCATCGATTACATGAACTCGTACTGTGGGATTGACGAGTGTGACTCTGTTTCTGTCTGTCAAATACTTGCCAGTTGATGGGGGAAATATTTTGAAGTCTTGAAGCTGTGTAGTGTGCGTGGGTGTTATATTCCACTCTATAGTTCATTTAACTGTGGGTTTCTGACTGTAGCCATGGAAACCCAGCCGCACCGTGACCCCTCCCATGGTATTACCTTATTACTCTAAGTGAAATTTTGTAATTTAATGTAATGGAATAGCTGTAGCGGATTAGTATACAATTACAGCCATTTTACTTATCTTCACAGCTCTCCCTTAAATCTCTTTAATGTTCCACTCGCTGATGTACTTTCTAACACTGGTTGGTCCCTTGGCAGAGCAAATGCAAGTGCAAGCATATCATTCACACATTCTTGCATAGCGACGCAATATCCATTAAAATCACTGATAGCGACCTGTTATACATTTGCACTTCTTAAAAAAGGAATTACAGAAATGGTTTTATTTTCACAATGGTAACTTTTTGAAAATATACAAAGAGTTCTAAATGGCTGCAAGGCCGCCACCTGCTTCTTTATCTCTGGCATGTCCCCTCGTCTGATTCCAGCTGCCTGCTGGAGGAATTAAGGAGGGGATTTGAAGAGCCTGAGCAGATGTAACAGCGGAGTTGACATTAGCCTGTGTGGGACAACATGCTGCTCAGATAGAGAGAAATGCTCTGCACTGGTAACTGGGAGGCTTACGGATGTTGCCTGCCTTATTTTGTCCCAGACAAGCTTTTTGAATTGCAAGCTAAAATATATTTCCTGCCCACTGCCCATGTGTATTTTAAGGGATGGAGATAAAGGGTTGGTTTTTCCATGTGTGAAAAATTGCTAGACCTGCAAAAATTCACTACCTGGGTTTACTTAGGGAAAACTAGCTGTCAACTTCCCGGCATCTAACAGGGATTACAATAAACTGAAGCTTTGGTTACTTGGAATATGAAAAAAACTTTTTTTTAACCTAAATGTCAAACAAGGGATGTTGGTATGCCTTGTCAAACTTGGGAATACATAATAAATAAAATGTACTACTAGGCAACTGAGAAATAAGCTACATGAGTCAACTTGGTGACATTTAATTAACCATGTTACATGTATGACTGACAAACACTATCAGGATGAGGATTTTCTATGATTTGGCAATACGCAGAGCAGGTCTTATGATATTCCACATACTGCTAAATGTATGTCCTGTGTGTATTAAATTACTATAAATGCCCAAGTAATTTATTCATTCCACCAGCAAGTTGTCCAGTTTTGCAGCATAATCATCAGGATGCTGATATACTAATAAGTGGTCGTTTCGTTCTTCTTATTTTCTAGGTTTTGTGACCACACAAGGGCAAGTTGTAGTGCGCAGAGTTTGGCAATATATCTGAATAGAATGTTATAATGTAGTATAAAATATTTAATATTCATCAAGGTTAAGGGGCCCTATGTCTCATTGTGAGAATGCAAGACAATATAATTTGTTCTGGTTTATGAATTCAAAATGTTTGCTCTCTACTCTTTCAGCTCTTCTGGGATGTTAAACAAAATGACGCAAGCTCCCACCTACGCTCTGTAAAGATTTAAATGATCAAACATATCTTTATTAATTTCATCCCAACGGACTTTCACATGTATGGGAATCACATAAATTAGCATTCTCTCACTGCAAATGTGCCCTCAATGCACAATTATAACATAATTGCCTTTATTTAGGTTTTACATACTGTAACAACTAATAGAGTGCAGTATACACAGGAACACAAACTTTTCTAATGGCCTGACTAATCGCTGGCCAGCATATATATATGACTCATGTTCATTTGGTTGTTTTTAAGAGTGGAGTCACACAGGGGCAATTCTAGGATCAAACTTTAAGGGGGGCTCAGCCCCTAATGAGAATGTGACACTGATATAGTGCATGCAAAAGTGTTAACCCCCCCCCGCTAAATCAGTAATTTCATTAGCCGATAATCTCTGCGGTAGCTACTGAACAACAACATCAGCTAACGTTTTTTGACACTATTAACCCTATGATGGAACTAAACCTGACACTTTATAAGTCACAGTAATAATGACCAATTTGACACAATGTTCTAACATTCAGCAATTTCAGTTGCTCACATTTCAATTTGGGTAATCTGCGCCATAAAATTACCAACTTCTTCTCTGGGGACTGCCAACTTTAAACTTTACAACCACACTCCTGCTCTCCCTGTAACAGATTAGATTAGATTAGAGACTCAGCCAAAGGCAGGAGTCTGGCACAACCACCTCCGATTGGCCAAAACTGCGGTTCTGTTAACCCTTTCCTTGACTGGGTTACAGGTGTAGGATTGGTGACAGTGACACAGGATATTAAATCTGTTTCAAGCCCTTTGAACCTGTAATTGTTTGTCCTCTGTCACTAACAGACAAGTTCACAACCTCTCACTTAAAACACCAAAATAGCTTGAGCCCGCCTAAAGAGTAGGGGTGGTACGGTTCATGAAAAAACATCCGAACCGCTCGGTTCGCTAGTCTCGGTTCGGAGCGTGTGTGTGCCGCACGGTTCGTCAGTACACTGTTAATGTGCACTAACCACTTACTGCCGTAGTGCCCACTTTCGACACCTATGTTAAAACACTTACTGGAAATGACGAGCAGGATGAGTTTGACGAACGCAAACCATGGCAGCTGATTGGACAATCGCATCACATGGGTCTTGCTGCTCCCGAATTTCAAAACAGACTTTAATGACGGCTCGTTCAGAATACGATCTCGTATTTTACGAAAATAGTTCACCGAAACGTGTTTCTGAAAACATTTTAAGCGAGAAATAGGCCATGCAGTTGCTGAATCTGTCTTCATTTCAGATCGACAAAGGTCAGTTTAAAAAAATTTCGTCAGATTTTGAGAGGCACCGAGTCGACCGCTCCTCAAGTGGAGTGGGGTGCTGCTGCTGCTGCAGGTCACGTCACGTCACATGCAGAAATGTCAAGTGGGAGAGAGGCTGCCTGGAGTTGGAGGATGCGCCAGCGTCGTTTATAGTCCGGTGTGTGGGAACATTTTGGATTTCACGTTACCTATGATGAAATAAAACATATATAGAATATATAAAACTGCCACTGTGTGCATGTATTGTGCAACATGCATTCAATATGCTAATTTTAGCTATATATCATATGCTAAAGTATATTCTGGAGTGTTAAAGATTAAAAGAAAAAATAACAAGAACCGTACAGAACCGAAAACCGTGACCCTAAAACCGTGATACGAACCAAACTGTAGGTTTTGTGAACCGTACCACCCCTACTAAAAAGGGTCTAAATGGAGTCCCAAATGCTTTTGTGTACAATATAATGGCTCTGTTAAACTTGTACATTTCCTCACACACACACACACACACACACACACACACACACACACACACACACACACACACACACACACACACACACACACACACACACACACACACACACACACACATGTCTGGTACAGGGCAGCATCTGTAACAAACTCTTTCTATATGTGCCTGCATATGCAGAAGTGTTACAAGCACAGTTGCAGAGCTTTGATTGGTTTCCTTCTATGTCCCAGACATGAATTTCATCAGATCTCAAAAGCTGCTTAAGAAATTAAAGGTGCTAGTACTTGATGACTTAAATCCACCTCTGGAGACGAGCAGTAGGAATTACAGCATTGCTGACAAATCTCTGCAGCACTCCTCCCTCCTAAACCCATCTCACACTCTGTAGGGACCATCGACTGGAATAGACTAACAATTAAGTCACATTTTCCAATTAGAGATAAGTTAGCCAGGTAATTAAAGCAGAGATCCCACAGAAACACCACGTGAAGATGTAATGTATCCCCATAAAAATGGCATAATAGCTAATATAAATAGTGCTTTGTCATGAAGGCAAGAAAAAAGAATAAATCTCATTATAATGTCTTCAATGTCTTGAAATGCCAGTGGACTTTGGGGAATTTTGCTTTAAAACAGAGTATGAGGCAGAAAATGAGTTTTTAGAGCATAACCCCATCAACCCTCTGCAGATATATTGTAGTAATTTTGTGCTATGGGGCAGTAAAAACCATAGTTATTGCCCCTTAAAGGGATAGTTGGGGGTCTCTCTTGAGTCGCTCTGTTTTGTTGTTTTGTGCTGGAAGTCTTTTCTGTCCATCCAAAAACCTTGACGTTGCTGGCTGTGATGAGTGAAACTTTGTTTTGTTTAACTGAGTTGTGGCATTGCTACCAAATGTTACTACTTCCAGTCCTTTAATAGGGATAAACTGATACAAGTGTTTTTAATTGGATTGCAAGTACTTTTATGGTTGATCAGATTTGCCTCCTAAAATTCTGATCTCTCCCTAAAATGATCCTTGAATTCCTTTTATATACAAATTACACAAACAGAACTGCAAAAGCTAAACGAAAGATCAAACACAACGTTTCAACATGAGACCTAAGCTGACATGAAGACAAAAATCTGAGACTGCAGTTGCTGCATAATCGCTGCTGGTGAGCTCCCTGCAGACAGAGATCTTTAATCACAGAAACAGAACATCTGCTTTCTCTCCACGTTCTTTTCTTTTCTTAACACCCCTTGCATTTCCACCACTGTGTTATTTCACATTTAGTCACATTATTTTTCTCTGCCTCTCAGCATTGGTGATTACTGCTGTATTGCGCTGGTGTCCGTGGCTGCAGTGCTGACCTTAACTTCATTGTTTGGTGGATTCATTTGCCCGCAGGTCATGTCTCTGCCTTCCCTTTTTGCTCCAGCTATAAAGTGTTAAAAAATGCGTCAGTCATGGCAACACTGTCACTATTTCTTAAGGCTACATTGCAATGATTCACACGAGTAAGCCATTACGAAATGGATGTTTCCCTGACCCTGTAAGGGGGAAAGCGAGTGGGTTGAAAGTGCAGGCTTTCTGAAAGGCAGGCACACTAATAGCCCATATACCATCACATTTGTGTGTGAGGCAGATGTGGTGAACACACACTTTGATGGATCCGTCTTCTTAATTGGTTTTAGGCTTCATTAAAACTTATTTAAAAAGTTCATGTATTGTGATTTGTACAACTATAATCCATTTAACATAAATGAGACAAGAGCTGTCAGAAGGATGTTGATGCTTCACTTTTCATGGATAAACACTCTGACAAGGATTCAGTTCTCTTGTTTGGACACCCCTGTTAGGCATTCAGCCTGTTAAGAGCTCTGTGAAAACATGAGAAACACTTAGTCCTTGAGAGGAAGGATCTGTTGTTTACAAAACGCCTGGGCTTTTACGGATGCTGCGTGTGTTTTTCCCTTTGAGTCAGAAAAGCTTTGGGGGGGAAAAAGGTCCAAAGAGCTAGAGCAACGCTCTCTGATCTTCTCCATTTAAATGCTTAAAAGGGCCTCTTTAGCTCAATGTCTAAAGCCTTTCTTTTTGTTTGACTTTAGCAGCATTTTCTACCTTTTTTTCCTGCAGCATCGTGGCAGTGGCTGGCCACGCAGAGAGCCACAACACAGCCAATGAATTCACAGTCAGGGCCACATCTCTGGGCTGGTATCCCTCCAACAAAGAGCTGAGGTGTGCTATGAGGCTGACCCATCACACACTCGAGGAGTAGCGGCAGGGCCAAAGAGTTTAAAGAAGTACCCCTCCTGTTCCTCCTCTGCGCTTTTGCGTGCTGCCTATCTTCTCCTTCCCTGCTCTATCCTGCACTGTAAAGGCAAGGCCGGGCCCCCCTCAGGGAAACATTTTCCTTCTATAAAGCCTATTGCTATGGAAATTGTGTGTAATTTCAGGGGCCGTTAACGGCGAGAGTGCAGGCATGCATATAGCGCGCTACTATCATCACACTGGAGCAGAAGAGCACCCAGGGCAGAATCTCATATTCGTTGCTCCTTTGCCGGTCTTTGCCCCTACAACATGACATGCATCACTTGATGCTAGCGGAATAAGGAATGAACAGACTGGGGAGCAGGCAGCTGTGGAAGGGAGATGAGAGGTGGATGGACTAAAGATGGAAAATTGAGGAAGAGGCTGGAGCAATGAGTGTTTGTCAGTGAGAGAAAGAGAGTGAGTGTTTTAGAAAAAAGGAGATTGGAATACTTTATGAGAAAGATGAAAGCAGCAGAAGAAGACATGAAAGGGAATCCGAGGAGAGAGAAGCTTGAATCAATATTTATACTGTGAGGCGAGACAATTCTGAAGCAGTAATTAAATTGGTTTGTCATATTTCATTCCATTACGGGGCCGAGCTTGCATGCAAATGATCCAAAACGCCTCCTTTTCAAGTGGATTTCATTTCTTTCATGACAGTGAATACAATCGAGCCAGCCAGGGAAAAATAAAATACTAATTCAGTATTCATGAGCTTATTGTTAGGAACTTGGGGACCATTCAACTGCAATTCAGCAGAGAGTGGGGTACGATACAAATCCCTCCGCTGTCAACTGTTTTACACTGAAACTAGGCGCAGGGGTGGGGAAGCAAATCATTCTCATTTGAATAATGATTAGAAAAAACGAGGCAACACTGTCATTGATTGGAAACACAGTCTGGTTCCCAACATCGCCTCCCCTCCTCCCCGCTCTGGATCCAAGGAGAATGAATAAAACATATCAAAGTAAATGTTACACTGGAATGCTGCCTGTGCAGATATTTTGGGTCAGATGAAGCTTCCTTCAAACATTCAGTAGTTACATATCCCCTGTCATTTTCACAAATATGATAGTTTACAATTTGAATAACATGCTCTGGTATTATATTGGTTAGTTAGCTTACACAGGACATCGGATGGATGACTCTGGAAGGTGACCGTCCCTCTGTAAATCCTGTCAACAGTGTTTACAGTAAGTATTAGTTTCAGGTGCTGCTTCCCTATTACAGTGCTCTGCACTTGTGACAAATGGAATTTGGGAGGAAAAAACAGAACACAGCTGTGCTCTGTGTAGCCAATTAAAAGTTTCCCTTCAACCTCTTTTCCTCTCAGTATTGGCTGTTCTTTTTCAGTTTCAACTCTACTGTGCAAAAAAAAGGATCAAAAGATAGAGGAGACCGTCCAAAGCACAGCATCAGTGATATTTTATAACTAACTAAAATTGCCCTGCTGTACCTTTTTTCTACTCTTACCCAGTCTAGTCGCTCTCCTGTGAGGAAAAAATGACCCAGACCTGCAAATTTAGGCAGAGGCACTATATGGCAAGGGATGGAAAGCCTTTGGAGTGGTGCCATGTTCTGAGCACAGGCACTGCAAACAGCATCTGAAGTGCTGCCAATGGGAAACTCGACATTAACGTCTATAGCGGTGGAACAACAGATGCTTATGTTGTATGTTCCTGTGCCAGCGCCGATAGGGAAAAAGGTTGTCAGATATGACGTGTGTTTCTTGAAGTTCCTGGCATCTATGTGGTTGTGTGTGCTCCTACATGTACCTATTATAAACAGCAATGGATTCATATACAGACACTGTGTGTTCATATATTTCCTTTTGTGAGCAAAACTGTATTCCCACCAAAACTGTGGTGAAATATAATAACAACAAACCCTGGTTCACAAAATCCCTCAGGCTGCTTAGGAAGACCAAAGAGCAGGCCTACAGGGAGGGGAATGGAGATGAATACAGGCTTGCCAGACAAAAGTTAAATAAAGCCATTAGGAAAGCAAAAGCTGTTTTGGCACTAATGACTCCTCTTCAGCCTGAAGGTCATTGAACAACTTGACAGGTTATAAAAACAAAATACTCCATCAAGAAGTCACTCCATCTGCTAAACTGGCCAATGAGTTTAATGTATTTTATACCAGATTTGAGAGATCTCCCTGCCCTCCCCCTTCCCCTTGACCTTCCAGGTGGGATCTGGGTGTCATCACCACACAGCCTCATAATTATGAAGTCACACTCAGGGAGGAGGAGAACACTGCCCCTCAAAATCAAGTCCCCTTTGATATTGAGAAGGACGTGCACCGGCTATTTAGCCTGCAGAATGTAAGGAAAGCAGGTGGGCCGATGGGATCCTGCCACCCTTGAAGCACTGCGCCAGTCAGCTTGCTCCAGTTTTTACAGACATTTTTAATCAGTCGATTGTCTTATGCAAGGTTCCCGTTTGTTTTAAGTCATCAACCATTATTCCAGTACCGAAGAACAGTCCTGTGGACCTGAATGACTACGGACCGGTGGCCCTTACATCAGTGGTCATGAAATGTCTTAAGCGGTTGGTTCTGTTCCATCTCAAACCCATCACAGCTCCCCATGTTGATCCACTGCAGTTTTCTTACAGGGCAAACCGCTCAGTGGATGATGCAGTCAACTTAGGCCTGCACTATGCTCTGGACCACCTTGACTCTCATGGCTCCTATGTAAGGATGCTGTTTGTAGATTTCAGTGCTGCCTTTAACACCCTCCTAATGAGCGGCCCATCTGTGGTTCCACCACTGATGGGGTTGGAACCCTCTATCTGGATTATGGATTTTCTCAGCAACAGACAACGGATGTCGGATCCCCGGTTCACCAACATTGGAGAACCTCAGGGGTGCGTGCTGTCACCATTTCTCTACTCACTGTACACCAATGATTGCACTTCCAACAATAGTTCCATCAAGTTGATTAAATTTGCAGACGATACCACCTTGGTCGGCCTTATTAAGGGCAATGACGAGTCTGCTTATAGCCAGGAAGTGTCTCATGTGGTTGCGTGGTGTGACAAGAACATTCTGGAGCGTAACCAACAAAAGACAGTGGAAATGGTGATAGAATTCCGCAGAGCCCCCTCCTCTCTCCAACCCCTAACCATCAACAGCTCTGTTGTTAAGGAGGTGGAGTCATTCAAATTCCTAGGCAGGTTGTTCATCACAAACAACCTGAAATTGGAGGAAAACAGTTCCTCCATTATCAAGAGGGCTCACAGTGAAATGTTTTTCTTAAGGTAGTTAACCAAACTGAACGTCTCCAGCTTTGTTCGGTCTAGGTTTTACATAGCCAATGTGGAAAGCCTTCTGTCAACATCCATTACTGTATGGTTTGCCTCAGCATCGGCCCAGGCGAAGAACAGACTGCAGTGCATTGTGCGCACAGCATAGAGGCTGACTGGACACAGGCAGGAAGAGGGCAGTTAAAATTACTGCTGATCAGTCCCATCCAGCAAGTGACATTTTTAGGCTGCTTCCCTCAGGAAGAAGGTACAGTGCGATGAGGACAAGGACCTCACGCCACCTCAATAGCTTTTTTTCCCAAGAGCCATTTCCCTCCTAAAATAGCTGATCCACTGCCCCCACCCCTCACTATTTCATCTTTGGACTATTTTATCTTTTTAATTGTTTTAAGCATGCTTTATGCAGCTATACACATATACTGTTTGTTGTCGAGCTTCTGTGTTATTGATCGACATGTCAAATTCCTATATGTCTGCTGATGCATTTGCCGAATAGTGATTCTTATTCAATGGTAGATAAGTACCAGAATGTACTTAAAAAAAACTCAACTACATGGTTAGTGCTGCAGTCAAAAATGTACTTGAATAAAAGTGCATTATTGGCTGCTCCTGTCTGCATGTTGAAGTGTCCTTAAGCAAGACACTGAAACCCAAGTTGCTCCCGATGGGCAGGCCAGAGCCTTGTATGTGTATGAATGTGTGTGTGAATGGCTGAATGAGAGGCAATTTTTAAAGGGCTTTGTCCGGTATGGTAGAAAGGTGCTGTGTAAATTCAGTCCATTTACTTTTGACTATTTATGCAGAATAGTCCCTTTAAAGGTCTAGTATTATTTTGTTATATCATTGGATTGTAGCTACAAAAGCAATGCAGCATTTCAATATTAGACTCAAAGTGGAGCTGATTATATACTTTATATATTGTTTGGTTCTAAAATGCATCAGATATTGTAAGCTGATCATATGTTTTGTATTTAAAATGTTCAGCAAGTGGTAACTGTAGCTGTTAAATAAATGTAGTGGAGTGTGTTGGAAATACTCAAGTAGGAAGTACCTCACATTTTTACTTAGGTAAAGTAGTTGAGTAAATGTACTTGACCCATGGCATTTTTTATATTCAACTGTAGCAATACAAAAATAAAAAGAATGTGATCTGTATTGTCTTACAATGGTGATCTGTATTGTCTTACAATGAGATGACATTTGAAGTACAGTTTGATAGAAATAGGACATGTCACTACCAGACAAAACAGCTTTTTGATTAGACAAGCACATTCTGGAGAATTTTGCACAGAGAAGTGATAAAAGAGACAATCAGGATAACCCCCTTAGTCAGTGTCAACTGATGGTGGTGGAAGCTCTTAACATCCTCAAAAAATGCAGAAAAAGTCAATCCATGTAACAACAGCGATGCACTGAGGGATAATCACTCTGCTGGTGTCGACACTCTGATAAAATGTCACGCATGGCCTCTCGCTTTGTCAGCAGCGGCCAGCCGGAAGAATGACATATCTACTCATTATTGAGGAGAACATATGGGGAGACCACACAACTTTCCGCTTTCGGCAAGCCCTCTGTTGTTTGCTGGCCCACAGCTGAGGGTGAGCAAAAAGCATGAGCACTCATAGGTGCAACATAAAAGACTTAATTTCCTCATAACATGCTTTATTGACATCCAGCCCAAAAGGACAATCAATCAATCAATCAATCAATCAATCAATCAATCAATCAATCAATCAATCAATCAATCAATCAATCAATCAATCAATCAATCATTTAGTTTTCTGTACCTGCCCTTTTTTCAGAGTGGTATCAGGATATGAGTGTGATCTTTCAACTGACAACCACTCATATTCATAACATGAGTGATTATCACTGAGCAGTGGGAGGAAAAACATATGAACTTGGTGAAAGCATGCAAACTCCTTCTTTCTTGCTTTGAGTCACCATGACTCCAAAACCTAATACTCCGAATATTAGCGTTGTTTATGCACATTTCTGCAAATCAACTCTAGATGGCACTGGAGACCCAGTGGACTATGTCCCTGTGTGTGTGTGTGTGTGTGTGTGTGTCTGTGGAACGTGTGTGCGTGTGAATGCGTGTGTGTGCATGCAAGCACGTCTGTGTCTGTATCTGTGTGTATGCCTCACAGATTCAATTATTCATCATTTCTAGTGCAAATATGGTTTGGCTTTTCTATGTCTCTTCTTTTTCTCCCAGTTTTGTTTATTATTTATAATGCTGAGGCTCACAATGTTTGGGTAAAATAGAAAGCTGGGTAGCAATAAAGTCAGTGCGTGGGTGTCATAATTATGTTCTGCTACAAACATACAGGAAAAGGTATTGGCCGTGTGTTGCAGTACCCAGTGCTGCCGAGTCATACGCGTTTGTTTGCCTTGTGTCTTGGCACTGATAGACACCGTCTGCAGACTGCATTATTTCACCAATAACATGATTTTCAAATACTATATCTGTCTGTGGCCTAGAATGGATATCTGTCAATATATCATCCAATGTCTCTTCCCACAGTCACAACAAATCATTTTTCTTTCTCCATTCATGTTTTTTTTTTTCTATGAGGAAGATTTCCCATACAAAGAATTATTCATAATGACATATTGACTCCGGAAGAATTTCCATTTGTGTTAAATTCGTGAGTCACTCAGCAGCTATGGTAAATACATTTATCGAAGATCGCAGCTCACCATGAATCTTCACGGAACATGCATTGACTTATGATGCTTTCCAAAAACAACATAAAGAATGTTTCTCACCATTACGGATATGATTAGTATTTTTTGGAGGCAATATTCATAATCATTATGAGAAAGCTTACAAAGAGCTCACGACATTGCCTCAAAAAAATCCTAAGGTGTGTCAGCGTAGGAGTGATTTAGGAACGTTCTCGCAGTGACTCGGAGCAAGAAAGAGACAAAATCTAAGTGAGGAGGTATTCTTTTTCAGTCTCTGTTGATCAAAAAAATCTCTGCAGCCTCCTTCAGTCAATCATGAACGCTCACATGAATCCATTATAACACAATTTAGTCTACATTGAATTGTGGTTTTGTGATTCCCTCACAAATGAAAATCCTTTCTCATCAAATATTTAGTATGATTAAAGATTTGGAATGTAGTGAACATGGTCCTCAGCCATAGTAAAAGGCTACATATTAACAGGGTTGTTAAATTAAAGCAGGCTGGCGAGGATGCAAATGTGTCCCATCAGTGACCCCCCAACATGACAGCCGGGACATACCATGCATCCATTAATACTCTTTTGTTGGCTTGAGGCTGAAATAATATTCAAGACAAGATAGGATTACTACAGTGACAGTTTCCCAAATACATCTCTAATGACATCTCTAACTTGTTAAGAGTTTGGAGTACTTTCCTTACGTCTATGCTTTCTGTAGACATTTGCTTAAAAAACTTTTAAAGCTCCATAAGAATCCTTCTCCCTGCTCTTAACAAGTTTTTCACCGTAGGAGCCATCGTGAGAGCTAAGAGGCTTTGTGTTAGCTTTTAGTCTTGCTAGGAACTTTTTTTTTTCTAGGTGAAATTCTTAAAAGCTTACAGCTTCTAACTGGTCGATTTAGAAGACAATCAGTCAGTTCAGAATCCTAGTTTTTGGTCTGGGAATAATTCAGGTGCCCAACATCTAGTTCCTTAATCTGTGAAGTCAAGGGCAATCCAAAAAAAAAGAAACAATTATATTGACGCATAACCTAACATGGCTACTGCTGGGGAAGTGCTTCAAATATACTATTTGATGTTATCTTGTAATTTAAAACACCAGTTAAAGATGCAGTAGGTAAGTCTTATAAAACCAACTTTCTGTCATATTTGCTGAAACTGACCCTATGCTCCAGTAGAACTACATGAATTATGTAATATAAAAAAAATCCAGCTCCTCTCGCACCACCTACAGCCTCCAATCACGGCCTGTCAATAACTGCTCGGGCACGCACACGCATACCCGCACCACCCTCCCTGCGCACGAGCTGCAGAAAGGTTTCCCTAAACTCGAGTGAATATTGGAGTGGCTTTTCAGAGGTGGCGTGAGCTCCGGGATTTTAAAGATCTGAAGAACGATGCAGATGTAGCCACATTTCTTCTCGACAGGTAACATAATTACCATAAATGATTTATCTTTCACTTGGTTATTAGTAGTCAAAAGTCCACAAAGCTATGTTGGTGAGGATGATAGTAACGTTTGCACAGTGGTCGGTCTGATATGATGCTGAAATGGCTAACGGTAGCCTGCTAGTTAGCATCGTTTTACGGTTGGTGAGTAAACATTGTGTTAGTGTTTAGTTGTCTGACATGCCGGCCGGCAGTTCTGTCAAACTCCGTTGTGTGGGAGGGGCTTAGGAGACGGTTTGGGCTGCAGCAGAAAGGGAGGAGGGACTGAGAAGTTGTCGATGTTCAAATTTGTTGGCAAAGTCCTGGATCTTCAAAATCTTACCTACAGCAGCTTTAAATGAAGAAATGCAAACTTTCACATTTTAGCTTTTCTTTTGTTTTTAATTTGATACGTTCAATTAGCCACGCTAGTGATGTGGCTCCAGGGATGTCCATTGGTTCATCACTTTGCTCAGGACTGAACTCAATAATTACTGACTGGATTGCAATGAAATATTTTGTCCAGGCATTAATGGTCCTCAGAGAATACATTCTACTGACTTTGGTGACTCTCTGACTTGACCTCTAGTGCCATTATGAGGTAGACTTACCGGTAGATTTCGGTAACAGTTTACTTGAAGGTATCTACATAAGCGTGACATGACACTGTCATGAACACATGACACTGTCATGAACACATGATAATAGGCTCGTTCGAGATGAGCCAGATCTGCGCAGAATCGATTACCGGCGATCGGCGCCCAATGCATGCCGTTTAGATTTGTGTCCGACTTGATCCCGACTTGCTCTGACGTCATGCACACGTGGGCAACGATAATCTCACGAGACCAAGGCGGCCGCAGTTCTGAGACGCAGGTAGCGCAGTTGCTTTTCACCAACTGCAAGAGCCAGGCGGACGCAGGTGGACCCAGGGCATGCTGGGAAACGCCGGCCTCTCAGCTGATCGAACAGCTGATTGGTTCAGAATCGACTCAACATGATGACGTTTTATATAAACTTTTTATTGATTTTGAATCGGAGGGATTTTAACTGCTATTTGTCTGATTTAAAGGCTTATTCTGTACAGAACACATGTTGTGAGGCTGATAGTGATGTTTAGAAGTCAGAGAGACTAAATCTGTTCAGATTACAGATCATCTACAGTCTGTTGTTAATTAAAATCAGCAACAGATTGCATGTAGAGAATTTTGACAGCTACTCTGTCATAATAAAACCAACTGGAGACTGTGTAGGATATATGGGTCTGATAAAATTTTATTAAATAGGAATCGGACCCGAACGGACCACAGTGTTTGTGTCACTTCCTGTTCAACCTGAAGGCTGCTGGAATCAGCTGGAAACTGTCCGACTTGAGAGCGGCTTTTTGTCACCGCCCCCTGCTGCTGCCGCCTGCTCTCGTCTACTTTACAGGCGAGGCGCAGTTCATCTCGAACGAGCCTAATGTCTTGACACAGTCATGACACATGAACCCTAACCCTAACTATAACCCTAACCCTAACCATAATTTGTCATGACAAAAACCGAATGACACTTACTAAAAGAACCGTTATATCATAATATCATAATAGGGACTGCAGATGAAAATTAGCCTGTATGGCTAAATCTGGCACATTTACATGTTGGACAATGTACTCATGTTGATTAATGTGCACTGTCCCTTTTAAATAAAGAAATCTAAAATCTAAACGTTTATGACTTGTTTACAATGTTTATGACACATTCATGACAGTGTCATGTCACTGTAGATACATTCAAGTAAAGTGTAACCGACTTTTCTTTCAGTACTTTAGTTTATGAAGGAAAACATGCAAAAAGAATGACATTCCCATTAACCTCAGCTGTACAATTCTGTGCTAACAAGCAAATCTCAGCATGCTAGCATGCTGACATTAGCATTTAGCTCCAGGCACTGCAGTACCCCAAGATGTCGGTATGCCAAAGTGTTTATCAGATGGTCCAAGAGCATCTGAAACTGCCCAATGCTTAATTTTGGATGTGGGAATTGGGGTGTCTATGTTCGACAGTTTCTTCCAAAACTGCCATTTACGCCCACTGGATGCAGTGATTGGCCAAGTGTTGTGAGGTGAGACTCAGGGTTTGAGCTCCCTTAATCTCTCCGTTTTCATTCTTCACACAATTGTGTCACTTTATATGTAAAATTAAGTACACAACTATGAATGCTTTTAAGGAAAGACTGTGCCACAAGTGTGTTTATATCCCAATTTGAAAGATTATCACATTTTGCCCATCTCTATGACAGCAGGGTTTTGAGCGTGGCCATTTGAAACAGCTATAAACACTTTTACCTTCAGATGTTGCTGAACGACGCTTCACACAAACTAGTTCATTTTGAGTTTACCCCTGCCTTTAGTACAGCCTGAGAGGGATTCTTTTTAATTTAAATGGTTAATTTATATAACAATAAATGTACACTTCTGCTGTTTGTCTGATTAATCCACTGGGCACATTGCATATTATAAGCAGTGCTATAAATAAGAGAAATCTCATTTTGATAAAGTTTTAATGCTATTTTGAAGAACTCTTGAGGGTAACATTAAATACTTTTTGGGAATCTGGCCTAGCTCGCTCAAAAACTGAGAATTCACTTTCTATACAAATATTCACACACTGTATACAGACATGAACATGTGTGATAGCTGAGGCGACTGCTTAAATGCCCTAAGAGATAAGATGTTGAAGGTGCTATTCTGCCAATTCAAGGCAAAGTAGAGCAGGCCATTTGCCTGTTTGTTTTTTTTTCTCCTCCTGCAACTCTCTGCTGGCTGGCAGGCAGATACATGACCCGGCCAAAGCCGTGGGGAAGAAGAGAGGCAGAGAACATGGCAGCCAGCCAAGGAAATGTAAGTCCTCTGTTTTTTGGTCATGGTTGGCATCGCTACATGGAGGCTGGAGATAAGATGGGAGCCAGGATTTTTGCTTAAGACATAAAGAGGGAGGGATTGAGGGAGAGATAGACTGGAAAAGCAGAGGTAAAGGGAAAGGGGAGGAGACAGAGGAAGATAAGGGACGAATGAGAGACAGAAGGAGAGAAAGAGAGAGTAGGCTTGAGCAGTAGGAAACAGCAAAACAAGCCGAGAGAGATAGATTTAGGGGGAAAAGAAGATAAAGCAGAAGGATGGGACTGTTGGGAGAAGAAAGAGGCTGAGTTTGAAAGAGGAAGTGAAAAATCCAGACACATAGAGCATGTTTAAGCTGGCTGCTGTGTTGAAGACACATAGGGACCGGGTTTTGGTGAAAGACATGATTCTCATACATTCAGATCTACTGTTTAAAAAACATGTTATGATTTACCATTTTTATTTTTCATTAGCAATTTGGAGAAAAAGGGTACATATGATATTTTATCTTAGAATATATGTATAGACTGACATGTATACATATCTATTGTTCAAAATGACAGCTTATTTAAATACAGCATTGCACCGTATTCCATTGCAGTTAATAATAAAACAGACGTTAAAAAACTGATAGACAACTTTGACTAACGCCTCGTGTCTATTACGGTAGACAAGAGAAATTAGGAGAGAGTTGAAGAAAGGGTTGCATTGCTGAGTCATTCTCTTCAAGGAGCAACTGGGACAGAGAATTTCAATGAACATTTGATACAAGATCTCACTGTGGACGCTCCCAGTGAGGCTCTCTGGGTAGAAGAGTTTACTTTGAATCATGCTCATTAAAAAATCACGTTGAAAGATTTCAAGCATTTACTAGAATTTCTTGCCCTGGAAATGTTTGCCCTGTTCTTAAAATAACAACATTTCACAGTATGTGAAAGTGTTAAAACCTCTGAGGGGGTGGAAATAGGAAGAGGAGAGCCACTTTAAACTGTGTCATCTCGTTGCCCTAGGAGAGTTCAGCTGGTATTAGTGAAAAGTGAGTGCTGTCTACCATAGACAGAAACAAGAGAAAAGAGTTTGTTCCTCCCTGTTATCATAGTTAATGGAGCAGCTCCAGGCTAAACATCGATGTGACAATGCAGATTAGAGTTTCAGCACTCCAGTTTTGAAGCTTAGCAGGAAAGTTTTTTTCCAAAACCCTGCATTAACTTTTCAGGGCCAAAAGCATAACACATGACTTCTCAAAATGAGTCTTATTTTTATTTAAACAGGCTCCTGCACGGGAGTGAATAAAATGATTCTTTATAGCGTTGTTATCTCGGTGTGCCAAGTAACAGCGCTGCTGGTTGTTAAGGCATGCAGAGTGAGAAAACCCTTGAGTATATTTTGCAATTCCTCTGACACTCATCAGAGCACACTGAGACTGTAGTATCTCTGCTGCCAACCTTTACTGACACTGTGACATGTGTTACAGTGTTGACAGGAAATGTCATTTGTTCCCATCTGTCCTCTGTGGGGGTCCAGACATCTCTAGCATGCCTGTATGAGCCACAGCAGGAACACTGCAGGGACTAAAATGTGTGGAGGATACATGTTTTCTCCCAACATGATAGATTTAACATTACCGATGTGTTTTTCCATATTTTTTTTTATTTTTTTTTGTTTTTTACAGATGTCTGTGGTCTTCTTTAAGTAACATATGCCCTCTGCACCTGGATCAATCTATGCTTTCTTTGCGTCATTTGTATACTTGCACAATGTAATTTTGCAGATGGGGTCATTCTGTATCTCATTGATGACAGCCATCCAAGGCAATACAAATCAAAATAATCTGTTAATGCAATCAAGTGCACTTACTGAAATTCACTGCTATCTGTTTCAGCTGATTTTAATCTAGTTTGTCAACAACAAATGACCTTACCATCCTCATCTTGAGTGTTCAAATTAAATAGCTGAAGCAACAAGATGTAATCCTGTTCTTCCTCTCACATGGCATGCATTTAGCATAATGGTATATTATTAGTGGAAAAATCACACAATTTCTACTACAAGAAGAACTCTAAATGTGTTGCTCACTGAGAACATCATATCACACATTGAACCAGTTTTCATTTAGTATGTCATGTATTACTAACTGCATTGTTGTCAGGTATTGCTGCTGTGAATTTTGTATGTCAGTGTGGACAAGCACAGATTGATGGTTAGATACGACCCTGAGGCATCTGAGCTTCACTTGCAAACCTCAAGTTTGGGCTTGTCATCTCTTGCCCATCTCACCATCCCCACCTGTCGAGAAATCCTACACCATGCTTATTGCTTTCATTTGTGCAACTGTTGGAAAAGAAGTGCATCGTGTATTGCAGTCGTTGCCATATCCGATGTGATATAAATTATATCAATGGAACACATCTAAG
Organism: Perca fluviatilis; assembly: GCF_010015445.1. NCBI lineage: Eukaryota > Metazoa > Chordata > Actinopteri > Perciformes > Percidae > Perca > Perca fluviatilis. The sequence goes on from NC_053117.1 coordinate 29,647,943, forward strand.
ATGGGAGGAATCCTGATTCAAAATAAATACAGATTGTTAAGTGTAATTCAATTTCACAATATAATAGATGATTTAATTGATAATTGGCTACAATTACATACGCACAATAATGACTTATCAACACTACAAGCAAAGCAATGGTCTAATTAAGATGTTAACGTAATCCTCCACGCTGACAGCTCCCTATAATAATCCTGTGTATGTGAGTGAAGTGCATATCTTGAGAGACAGCTGCAGGAATTGGAGCGAGTTTTGTCAAAAGAAAAGGAATAAAAAATGGCTTCTTATACTGCTGCTATCATATTCTACCCAAAAATAATTGCAGCAATGACTGCAGAAGCACAGACATGTTTAATTCCTGTTGTTTTCCAACAGAGCTGATTTGACATTGTGTCCAACTTCTTTACTCTTGTTAAAATGCCAGCAGCATGGCGCTTATGCTTGTTCAAAAGCCATGTTTTGCAACATCTGTAAGGTAAAGCACACGACTCTAACATCTGGCAAAAACCAACCATCTTGGTCATGAACGCCTGCTCAGCGTAATGCAATTTAATATAGCAGCACTGCAATGAACACCTCTGTGAAGCTTACAGTGCAAATGTTGAGACTGTTAAAAAGGTGTAAATTAATCAAGCTGAAGTCATTTGTTGTTTTTTCTGCCTCCTACTGTGTATGTATGCAAAACAACACCCCTATATTTGTATAATTTGTATATTCAAGTACCCCTAACAATTATTTTCTGTATTCAATGGATCGAATTACTGCTCTAATAAGAAATGTGAATGGAGTCGTGCATAGTGATAAACCAGCTGAGACTAGAATGTCTCTAAACTCTGCAGCACCACTGAGATTTTTTGCCTCTTTCAGCCAGTTGATTTTGGTTTTATGACCCACAGGCTCAACTCTTATCAACCCCATTTCCAGCAGGCAGCACACAGCAAAAAAATCTCCTTTGCCCGCTGTAATAAATGACAGAAGCTGATAAATTAGCTGGTATAGTCACCTACTGCAGCATCTGCACAGCCATATATTGGAGACTAAAACGGCACTAAAATTACAGGCAATATTGGACTTTCATTCAAACTGTGTTCAGAAACACATGATTTACAAAAAAATCTTAACTTAAGGTCCACTTACTGTTTCCAAACTCAAGACTGAACTACAATTAAATTGCATATTTAAACCTGCAATGACAATTTTTTTGGCCTCATGGGGGCTGTGGAAACAAAGTGTGAACATAACACTGACATATTATTACCTCTTAAGATGATATGGGTAAACTTCTTAGCAAACATTTGCTAATTAGAAATCCAGCAGATACAGAGCCACATTAGCATTCATTAAGAGTTCTGTGTGTGTGTGTGTGTGTGTGTGTGTGTGTGTGAACATGGTGAATGCAAGTCAAATATGCCTCTTCTTTTAGCTCTGGTTTTGGTCTCCACTAACTCCTGAGGAAAATATCGGTCTCTGTAGCGAAAACATGCTCAATTGTGTTCATCAGCTAGTCACTAACTTTGTCTGTCTACTGTTTGGTGCTATATTGATTTAAAGCTGCTTCAAGGTTGTTGCCATTGAGTTAAAGGAATACACCACCGTTTGTTGAAATAGGGTTATTCACCGTCTCCTCTATATTTATATATGTGGGCAAATGCATTTTTGTCTTAGTCCGGTGGCGCCGCCGCTAGCTTAGCTTAGTGTAATGAATGGAATCCTTTGTTGCCGTTAGCATGTCGTAAGTAAAAGTGACCCCAACAACAAAAACAAAACCTAATTACTTCTTGTGGCCTGCGTATTCACAACGAGTAAAAATAGCAATGCAGATTAGGACTAGACGATTTCCTAGGCAGATATTGACTTGGGACTATATTGGGAGGAATTAGGCTACAGCCGAAGCACTGCTACTCGGGTACAGAGATATCGGCAGCCCATGGGGCTCTGCGGCCGGCGCAAAGGGTTACCGGACGGCAGCAGCCCGCCGAGCCTAAGCTAGCGGCGGCGGTGCCGGACTAAGACAATGCACGCAGTGAGACAAAAATGCGTTTGCCCACCTATATAAATATAGAGGAGACGGTGAATAACCCTATTTCAACAAACGGTGGCGTATTCCTTTAAATATGTTTTACAATATTTGCAGCAGGGCTAAGGTATTGGATTGAATTATCCTTATGTTTGTTATGCAGGAGGTATGTTTCCATCCTTCCCTACTTGCATTATTCCTTAAGAGTATTTGTATAATATAGTTTCACTGTTGCTTCATTAACTTATGTTTGTATACAAGCACAATATGAATCAGGACAATACCTTGAGACAAGATGAAGCCTCACTTGTCAGTTTTGGCCTGTCCTTACCTGCCTGTGTACCCCACAATTCTTGATACTGCCTCCATCCTGCTCCTTTGAAGCCCCTCGCAGGAACACTCAGCACCTTGTCTGCACTGCATGAGTAGGGGGCTGTGTGTGTGTGTGTGTGCGGGGGATGGGAGGGCTGTCACTCCAGGCCTCCCTGGCAGAGAGGAGAAGGAGCACCACGCAGCTGGTGCCAGGATCACTGACTCTCTGACCGCTGGCGTGGAGTGAACAGCGCAGTGTGGGAGTAGATCTCCCCCGTGTCTGGGGTCTCTCTGTCTCTGCTTTTCTTTCTCTCACTCGTCTCAGCTGCGTAATGAGCACTGCTGGCTGAGAGAGCAGAGGACAGAGAAAGAGTGAGAGAGAGTCAGTGTGATTGTGTGTGTACTGTTGATTGCTTGAATATAAATGGTTTGTGCTCATTCACCTAAATCAAGGCCACATGCTTGGGCCCAGAGTAAAATGTTCTGAGTGCATTGAAGCGTTGTACTGTATCTGCCACTCAGCTCAGGAAATAATGCCGGGCACTTTCCCTGCCCTACATGAAATACTCAGGGTAACCTTCAAATAGTCTGTTGTTATAAACTGACTACATGACTCACCTGATTCTCAATCATTTTGTTATTTTCATGTGCGCTATCTTTTGTCATTAATGAAATAATAGTCAGATTTGGCATCTTTTCCTTTATCTCATGTGTCTTTTACAATTTGGCCATTTCCTGTTTCATGACTTTGCTTTTATATGCTTATGGGAAGAAACCTCAATGACAGATGATGTCTTGTTCAGCTGCAGTGCATTTCTGGAAGGATTCGTCTGGTGATAGTCTATATTTTTGTTAGTGTCAACAAATTCCGTGAAAATACCAAAACCAACAATGAATTGATAGTACTAACAAGTATTGTGTGTGAATCCAAAACCTGATACAGTTTATTCCTTTGTGCTACTAGTACTCCATTGTGGTCTAAAACCCATATAACGCATCAATGAACCACATTGTTGACATGCTCCTTCATTAAGATGAACATAGAAGCTGGAGTTTATGTGAGTCAATCCTACCTACTCCCAAATACTCACTAGCACACCAAATGTGTATTAATCCTGAAATTCCAATCTATTTCGGAGGAGTATTGTTTGCTAAAAACTACAATTTGTTTTAGGAAATAACATAGCCTTTTTCAAGGGTGAAGGTATATCAGCTTGGGGCTGAGTGCAAACAGGTTAGAGAAGTCAAAAGGTCTTAAATAATGAGGTAAACATATTTCAGATAAATCCCCGTGAGTTAAAACATTCAGATTTGCAACTGTTCTGAATGTTGCGGTTTGAAGTTTTTTCTACTCTCGGCTAAATGACGCATTAAGCAACTAGCTGGTCTTCTATGATTGGTCATCTGCTCTAGGCAGACGGTGTTAACATGGTTGCATGTAGCTACAAGCTTGGCAGTGAAAGATGTAATCTTTCGGGTCACATTATTCCTGAAACATTTCCAGTTATGTAGTATTTTGTTTAAAAGCCTTCATTGGTGATTTCTCACGGTACAAAGTCGTGCTATATATTCCGTTGCAGTCAGTCTCCAGCTGCAACAAGTGCAACAACAGCAGAGATTCCATGAGACTCAGAGATGCGGAAACCCGCTGACCAATCAGAGCAGCCTGGGCTTTTCCGGGAGGGGGACTTAAAGAGACAGGCGCTTCAACAGAGCATCTCAGACAGAGGGTGAATACAGGAGCAGCAGCCATGGGCAGTAAGAGAAAACTAAAGTATTTATTGAACATTGAAGCATGTAAACATGTTATAGTACAAACACAAAATACAAGTATGAACCTGAAGATGCTATATAATAGGTCACCTTTAAGACCTTAAGCAAAATAACATTTCTTTTTCAGTTGGCATTCAATGCCAAGTGCTGATCTCAATTGATTCTTTCAATAAAGTAAAAGATAAAAAATTACGAGGTTTCTACTGAGCAAATTGAACACTTCATGTCTGGGAAATTGCCAGCAATTATCAAAAGGACAAAAAAGGACCAAGAAACATCTCTTGAAACTAAATCATGAGCAATGATTTACAATGATACTGACAAAGTTGTTACCGATAGCACAACTGTGTCAAACTAAGTCGGCTTCTATAAACAGCGAAGGGTAAGGTGACTTTGATTAATACATAAAAACATGCTTTGTAAACAACAAGCGTGATGGGTATAAAGTGGCGGCAAAATGATAAAAGATAAGAAAATCTCCACCACACTACAATTTTTCTTATGGATAAAAAAATGCATTTTTTTTTCTCATGTCATTTTCCTAAAGACTTCCATTGAAATAAATCATGCCACAAATATTACAAGCTGCACTGCAGTTTTTGCATATCTCAGCACATTTCAGCTTTTCTGGCATGGTTAAATATTGGACTCTGCATGCATAATACAGACACACAGCGGAGAGAAATATGGATCAGTCATACCCATCTGTATTCACTCTTTCACGGCTTTTTAGCTGACAGTTTGTCTGCCTATGGAACTGAATACCACTGAGAATGATAATCTGCGTATTTTATCTGACCTTACATAAGTTGAAGTTATATTTTCCAAACAAACTGCCCCAATCAATGTCACGACGGCTATCAGCATTACATTAGTAAATATGTCTGGCTGTATTTCACATACAATCCTCCAGCCACATATTTTATTCATTCATGTACTTATTTGTGTATTTATTTGTTTATTTATTATGGATTGATTTAGGCTCTCTGAAATTCTCTGGCTG